>NC_137457.1:259003068-259166214 GCF_964235325.1 Thermobia domestica | reverse complement strand
TTTACGCTTATACAGCGAGGTCCGGAAGTGGGCGTACCTCTTAATTGGTGTTTTCTGACGGTTTTTGGTTTTACCTACATTTGTTTGGTAACACTGCTTGGCATTGTCTGGAAACATTGCTATCCATTTGTTTTCTGCTTGGTAACAGTTATCAGATCAGTTCCTGGCCGCTGGATTGGAAGAGGTTGTGCATCCAGCTCTTTGCCAGGCCTCCAAGAAGTCCCGATCTGACGATATCAGACAATGCTCCCTGGGCTTTCATGAAGCAACACGTAAGAAACACTCGATATCACACAACGCAGGAATTACGAGCAGCTGTGGAACACGCCTTCATCCTCGTTGACTCCGGAGTATCTCCGCAAAACATCTGCCAGAACTTTGTGCAGAATTCAGTTGTGTTATGACATGGATGGTGATCATACCTTTGTTTACGACTCTTACGACTTTAAGGTAGCTGTGTACAGACATTCTACCATAACTAACACTATACTGTTGAAACTAAAGGGGGGTACGCCCACTTTTGGACCACTTTATACTAATTTATTTGAATGTAAGTGCTAACTTTCTGACTGCATTCATTCTCATACCTGCAGAGGTTTGCTCTGTGATACGCAATGAATACTGTATATTACTTTAAGTCAATAATCAAAGAAAAAAGGAAATTACGTTTTGTAAGCAATGGACAGCAGTCTGAAAAAAAACACACACAAAAAGTATCATCTTTTGTAACTACACCCAGATTCGGCAAAGGGATAATGCGATGTTTCTTATATGCAAATATTGGGTCCAAATAATGGTGAAAACTAATCTTAATACGATACTTATCTATCGCCTATAAGTACGTGTATAAAAGCTGTACATGAAGTATATTATTTCAAGAACCAAAGGTTAAAGTCAACGTATGTATTTCTCTTTGGGAAGTTGCAACAGATACGGATAAAAAGAGAGAAATTGAACAGCTTAATGAATCAAAATAGACAATTAACAACAAGTTAAAGACTATACGCTGCGGAAAAGTTCTTTCGTCACAAATTCTAAACATTAGTTTCATTCATTGCTACAAAAGGGATTTCATATCTGCTTATTAACCCTACTGAATCTATCTTCTTCATATACTGTTATTCAAGTAATTACTGATTTCAGGGATGTAAACTGGTCACTGAACTCAGTATTTCAGACTCTTTGGGAGATTAAACGAAAAATGTTCAATTACTACACAGCAGTTGAAATATTTCTCGTGATCTGAGCTCAATAATGAAACAAAAGAATAACAGAGCTTTTTTAAGTGCTCGATATGTTGTCGATTTACAATTATCATTTATTTTTCTTCTAGATTTTGATTTATTCTGCTCGGACTTACGACTAAAAGGAGACAAGGGAAAATTGCCGGAGCACCTGTAATTGATCTTTTCTTTGCTTACGGGAGTAGGCTGAACAGTGTTGCGTTTTAATAATTATAGTGAACAATACTTAATGAAATAATAAACAATGTGTACACCATTTCTCCACAGTCAAAACTTACTTCCATGCACTTCGATAAATTTTATTATAATTAGCAATTTTTAAAAAAGGGGGCAGGAAGGACTCGTAAACCTTATTCGCCTTCTGTGCAGATGGTATGGTAAAAATCAATACTGGATAATGAAAGTGTAAGTGTAAAGGCTAATATGAAACAGAGAAACAAAAGAGAACTTCTTCAGAAGGGAATTGGGAGGGGAGGGGATGAGAGTACAATGCTGTGACACTTAAAATGCGTCTTGATTTGTATACTTCAACAAACTTTTCTTATTAGATTACGCAATTTCTAGTTTCTTACTCCGATTATTCAAAGTATTCAAATGTTCTCGGAGGGAGTGACCGCCCCTCCCTTTAATCCGTCCGTGGTGTCATTCGTTTGGCTTTTCGCTACTAATTCAAAATGCTTTCCGAAACAAGTTGTCTTCTTGTGACAGCAGGGGGTGGAAGAAACAAACAAACCGTGAAAGGAAGAAAGAAGTGGTTTTGGGCTCTTCCAGTCCAGACCATTCTAACCACTGAGAAGTGAGAATCACAACGTGATTTTTCTGGTAAGAGCGTCCTTTTTAAAGCAGCTAACAAGCAAACAGATGGTCAGCCCTCTTCCCTCTGCAGCATACTTTTTATTCTCTGTTGCCAAACTTACTGAAGAATATATTGCAATTAATCTAACGCATGTAACGTAAATTGGAGACCGTGGTTGGATTTATATGGGTCTTGTCTATTTGTATTAAAAATTTCAAGTCATTACCTACAATACTTTGTTAGAAATTACCATATTAAAATTTACATGTTTTCAAATGGGAAGTTAGAAACATAAGCGAAGAGGTAGAAGATCCCCTTAATAAGAAAAATAATTACCTTCCCTGATGTTCTCCTGCAGCAAAAGTTCTACTAATGTGGCTCCGTCATTTGTTGTTTGTTTGGTCGTGGTAAGTATATGCTGAATCTTCTTTAAGTCTGCATTCCACGTTGAAAAAAATGTTATATCTTTCCCAGGATATAACTGGCCAAAATCAATGTCGATCTGAAAAGTAAAAGAAATTGTTGTCACATATACCTAACGCTGTTTGATGATATAATGTTCTATGCTTTCTTCTCTTTATACAAATGTTTGGTAGTATAGTTTCCTTTGAAGTTCATTAAATAATCTTTGTTTCAACAGAGCGTTTTTAATCAAGTTATGAACATCAATGGCATTCACCCCACTATAGTATCCATTTTCAGAAAATACTATGTCTGATTGAAAAAGAAATCCCAAAGTAGGCATGTAAAAAACAATTACTTAGAGTGGAACTGATAAAATACACGCAAATATAAAACAAACTTCCAAGCGCTTTCGCATTTATGGAGTCGTCATACAGGGACGCAAAGACGAAAGTGGAATAAGAAATAGAGAAAGACACAAGGACCGCACCTATACCAACAGTGATTTCTCCACAAGGTTCTCTACTTTCTCGTATGAGTACTTGACAGCAGTCACGTGATCACATGACCACCATAGCACCTAGCAGAAATATGGCAAAATGAAATGAAATCTTTGAGTTTTACGTCTCACGGTTACGCCGGTTAGGCTAAAGGAGACGGTGATGATGAGAGATGAATGAAATGGTGGAATGAAGAAAGTGGGAGAACCCGAGAAAACCCACGAGCACGGTGTTTCTACACCACAAAGTCCACACGGCGGGAGCAGGGTTTGAACCCGGGACCCCAAGCACCGGAGGTGAACGCTCTACCACTGAGCCACCGCGCCCCCCCAGAAATATGGCGTAACTCGTCTTACTCTGTATCTTTCTTCTTCCACTTTCGTCTTTCTCTTCCTGCCTAACAAAGCCATAAAAGGTGAAAACTCTTACAAGCTTTTTTTTCTTTCTTAAATCTTTGCGCGCATGTACTGCACGTGTATTTTATCTAATTTCTGGTAACTGTTTTATACATTGGTTGGTTTTTAATTACACAAAAACGCGTCTTTAACGTAAGCTTACATAATTCTGAACCTTCTGCCGCTGATGCTGGTATATTTGTAAATTAAAATAAACTATTAAATGTTTTCATAGGAACATTATCAACAAGAGTGAGGATGTGGGGCTGATCGGGGAGCGGGCTGGGTAGCGTAGAGGTTAACTTATTGGCATTGTACGTCGAAGACAAAAGATCTATTTTCGGCCCACTCGCACTTTTTCACTCTGATTTTTCATTATTTCTGAATCTATACAGGTTTTGGTGTACTGAAAATCCGGTTGATTTTCTCAGAATTACTAAACGTTCTACCTGCTACAAGATGCACCATCTCGTCCATCAGCTTACTCACAGGAAAAAATTAGAACCGAAAAACTCCGAAACATAGTGCAAGACAGGGTACAACTTCATACACCGAAAAACATTTATAAACTCTCTCGCCTCATGCTAGGTGCTTTTTTTGCAAAGAAAAACTGCCGTGTTCGCAATTTATATATAGCATCAACATAAGACCCTTATGTTCATGATTTTTTTTTTAACTCATTAAATTTTGTTACTCGTTTTTTTTTTTTTTTTTCATTTTCCTTTAAGTACAGTTAAGTACAGAAGTGTGATACGGAATTACACTTCTATAAAATAATATAAAGGTATTTTCTTTCTTCGGTTACATTCATAAAATAATAATAGAAAGATGTAAACTTCTTAGCAATATCACTACACTTACAAGTGTGTATCCAAGAGGCTGTTTTAAAGCAGGAAATTCCTTGAAGTAGGAGCTGATATCCTTCTTTGACTGAATGTAATTTGCTCTCCGATTTAATGTCGTTTGTTTCCACAGATCACACACTTTCTCCCATGGCTCTATATTATTTCTCAACCACGTGAGAGCTTCCTCGGCAAATTCATCAGTGGACTCTGAAAATAAAGGACACCATCTACATAATTCAGTGTGAAAGAAACGTACATACTCAGTATACGTAAATACATATGTATTAATTTCTAGGACAGAAGTACAAGAAATAATATTTCAATAAACATGTGAAACAGACAGTATTATACTTCTGAACACAAATGTCATATGAGGTGTTCGGAACATGTATTTACAAAACGTCCCGTTAATATATGAAAGCAGTGATAGAGTTTTACACACAGATGAACAGCAGATATACTGATTGCACAAATTCACGGAAATTTGTTGATTTATAATGAAGGTAGTGCCCTTGAACTGTGAATCTGTTGATTGACCATAATACGTGAATATGTTTAACCATGTAAAAAATCGGCACGCATCTCTTTTAGGAAGTTTTGTACCCTTGTCTGAATATAAGATAGCATAAAACACTATGCATCGTGATTTACTGATAAAATTATAATACAGAATTTATGAACATGAAAGCAAATAAATGAAAAAGAACTATGAACGTACCATCTAAATCGACTTCGGTAGAAGTTGTAGCTGCACACCGGTTTCTCAAAGGCAAAACACCACTTTGCCGCAAATACCTTCTTGTGTTGCAATATCTGTCCCAAAGTTTCCCTCTTGCCAAAACCTTCTTCCCTTGAGCAACTTTATAGGGGACGTAGTAAGTATGCTATTTGAAAAACAAATCACTGTTATAATATACAGTCCTGATATCCTATTGCACAACACAAAATTACAATTAAACTATATTATTTCCACAGAGAAACAAAATACATGGAAACCTGTTTAAAACGAAACTTATATAAACCGGAAATTTGCCGAAGATGAATAGTTTTTAGTCCCGGCAACTCTGTCTGATTTGCCATATGGTAAAGATTTTTCTCTTAACTGATTGCCAGCTCGAAACGTAGGGGCACTGTAGTCTGTCTGTCTCTGCGTTGGCGTTACTACTGAACTTCTGTTTTCAATAGTTAAGATCTTTCGACCGTGAACAAGAATGGAGATAATGTTTCTGTTATTTAAGTTACCTGTTTCCTGTTTTTGTTGATACACACATAAGCACTTTTCTACTGTCAAAACTTTCTTTATAAATTAAAGACTTACTGCTTGCTACTCCGTCATTACACATGCATTTCCAAGAATTCGGTCATTTTTGAAAAAAAAATGGTAGAAATTTAGACCAGTTGTTGAAAATTTCCATTGTTTCTGCTGCAGAAAATGTGGTTTCAGTGTGGCGTGTTTGTGTGCCCAGTGTTGTGTACAAATACGGCAAAAACAAATGTTATTGTTACTTTGGAGGACACAATACGATTATTGAAGAGAGAAAAAGAGACAATGTTTGTAAAATATAAAGTTCATTTCAAATGTTGCAAACGCAAATTTCCAACACTGAAACCCAGAAAATGAAAACAATCCTTAAAAGGCGGTGAAAATGTAAAGAGGAATGTGAGAGGAAATACATAATAAAATAATACATACTTGTAGTTTCTACTTTAAGCGTCTGTCTTATTCAAATAAGTTCACTTTGTAAATTGAGTTTATGTTGTAAAAACATTTTTGTGTTAATTAATCTTTCACCTCAACCATTTTAACCTAGGTATAGTACTACGAGATTATTTTTACCAGCAGTTATTGTTACAGAACTTAACTTTTCGAATTTGCACACAACGGAAAATTATTTTGTTCCTTGACGTTCCGTCTTATACAAGTTTCACTGTATATATATGCTGTAAATTAGACATATTGGAATTTCTTTTTTTTTTCTGGATTCCTTTAGTACTTCAATAAAATGAGCATTGAAAAATGTATTCTGATAAGTTATGGAAAACGTTCACTTGTAAGTTAAATTGTAAATTTCTCCTTGTTCTGAAGACAATGATAAAATAAATATTAATACAATTAAGTCTAATTTTCAATGGGTGTTCAGAAACTATACCGGCGAAATCGGAAGATGATAGTTAATATAATTCTAAGCAAAAAAGCTTCTACACATATCCGATTCTCAGCGGCCTGACACCTACAGGTTGGTAACAATTCTGTACATTTTTCCAAAACAAAAATGTATTACTCATCCTGTATTTTTTCTAAAGGTCATCTATGATGCATTTGAATGGTGACAGAATGGCCTTTCCAAGGGTATATGGCACGTGACGATAGTTGCGTTGGAAGGAGCCTCATGAAGCTAATTTTCAGAACAAAATATCTTTCTTCCAAGAGCTTCAAGAAACACGGTTGCCAACACTGTCGCCAAATAGGAACGACAAAAAATTACGCATCAACTTCAATTTTTATGCTGAATAATGTCGCAAATTTATATTATATATATATATATATATATATATATATATATATATATATATATATATATATATATATATATATATATATAGGATGGTGCATTTAAAATTTGCCACCCCTATATCTTCGAAACGACTGCGAATATGAGAAAACGCTAAAACACGTCCATCATTATTTTAAGGGGCTTGAATTTTCAGCTATAAAAGATCCCCCTAAACACCCCATATAGCGGTATCTGGAGTCAACTTGAAAATTTTAAATAGCAAAGGGGGTCGAGTGATATATCGTTGGAAAGGTCTCGACAAGAGAAATATTTTACCTAGAGTTTCAAGTCCCTATGTTGACTCCATCTAAAATGGCTCGGGTTCACATTCTTTCCAACGATATATCACTCGACCCTCTTTGCTATTTAAAAATTTGAAGCTGACCCCATGTACCCCCATATGGGGGTACCTGGAGTGGACCGTTTATAGCTCAAGATTCAAGCTCCTTAAAATAGTGATGGACATGTTTTTGTGTTTTCTCATATTTACAGTCGTTTCGAAGATACACTGGGTGCCAACGGACTTTATGGACACAAAATGGGAACCCCCGCCATTTAGGATAGGGTCAACATTGGGACTTGAAACTTTTGGCAAAATATTTCTCTTGTCTAGACCTTTCCAACGATGTATCACTCGACCCCCTTTGCCATTTAAAATTTTCAAGTTGACCCACGTACCTCAATAGGGGGGTACCTGGGGTGGACTTTTTATAGCTCAAAATTCAAGCCCCTTAAAATAATGATAGACGTGTTTTTGCCTTTTCTCATATTCGCAGTCGTTTCAAAGATATAGAGGGTGGCAAATTTTAAATGCACCACCCTGTATATATATATATATACTACAGTATCAGAAAGAAAAATAAAATTGTCCTTATACAATCGAACTACTTTTATTAAAATGAAGAAAGTTTTTTTCTTCCTCCACAACTTCCCTTCCAACTCCACTATCGTCATATATACATCAGTGGAAAGGTACTTCCATTGCCGTTCAAATACGCCATGCGTCATCTCTTTAAAGTACATACAGGATGAGTAATAAAATTTTGTCCTGAACAAATTTGTATAAAATATTTACCAACCTGTAACTATCAGACCGTTGAAAATTGAACATATTCTTATGGGATCATTTTTGCTTAGAAGTACATCAGCTATTATCTCCAAAAGTTGTCAGTATGATTTCCGAACAATCTTCAAAGAATCATAAAATACTCCACGACTTTTAAATTTTTTCCAGTGAACGCAAAGAAAAACGAAAAATTAGCAATATACAAGAATTCCCTCACCTAACTGAATTTTACACAAACCTTGTTTTCAGACGGAAACAATCGTACAATCGCCTCACTTATTGAAATGAATGACTGTCTACTGATCCTGTAAGACAGAAAATGAAATTTCACAAAGCAATTCCCATAGAAGCTTGAATAAATATTAAGAGACGACGCTCCATTGGGGAGGAAAAAAAAAAACACTTGTTTATAAATTTTAAACTGACACACAATCATAGTATTCGTCTTGCGAATAAAATCAGAAAAACACACTGCTGAACAAGACTGTACTTTTAATATAAAAATATATTTACACGTGACGTTTCGATCTTCTAGCCAAGATCCTCATCAGAGTGTACGTCTGATGAGGATCTTGGCTAGAAGATCGAAACGTCACGTGTAAATATGTTTTTATATTAAAAGTACAGTCTTGTTCAGCAGTGTGTTTTTCTGTTTCTTATAAATTTTGTAACACTGGCACTAAAGAAAGAAGTGAATGTTTAGTTTCATTAAGTCAGGCAAATAAATGAACTGTAATATTTAATACAACTCAACGTGTTCCAAGTTACTGCAAACAGTTATTAATCAATCCAAAGGGTGCTATGCAGTCATCAGAACACTTTCAAATTCCAACTGATCCATATTGTTGTGTACCACAATGAGCAACTAACGAATTAATGTGTTTGAACTTTTGCTTTGATAATTTCAATGCATTTTGAGACCAAATTAATCCTAAAAACACAACTACAAACATACTTGTAATATAGATCATAAGTGAAAAATACTGTCACGGTGATAAACGCAATCAATACCGTCGAATATGTGCCATGTGAAAACGAGATTCTACTCGGAATTCTTAGTGAAGACGATAAATGTATAGGACAGCAATTACTTAATATTTAAGACTATTGCATTTACATTATCTTTAACATACGATACCACAAAATTTAACGAAACGATCTGTACCTTTTATCTGCGCCAATATATCGAACGATGACATCTGTTAATAAACTGCGAGCTCTGCTATTAAGATTCCCAAATTCTTGTGCGTAGATAATACTTCTTTTCCTTGCAGTGAACTATTCAGAATCTTCTGCAAGTCCTAGAACAAGGTACTTGTGATCATAGAATTTGAAATAAAACAAAACTTAAACAACAAAAGCAAAACTATAAAATAATTTGATATCACTTATGTTAAGATCACATAAACGTGAATACGTATAACCAGACGTATTTTATTTCAAAAATTTACAAAAAGAAACTCTTGTTTTCTACGAAAAACAAAAACGAGCATGAGCATGTATGTGTAAAAGTACACATATGTCCCAAATTTCGTCGAAATGGGTGCAGTTTTTTTTTTTTTTTTTTTTTTTTTTTTTTTTTTTTTTGATATCTGGTGATTACCTGAAGAAGAATTTCATTTTCAACGCATCACAACTTTGACAATTTTTCACATGGAAATTTTATTTTGATGTCACTTGCAATCTTTTCTACCAGAAAACAAATGTTTTAAATTTCATTCATATCTGTTTCGTAGTTGTCGTAAACGAACAACGCCGAAATGCCATTTTTTGTATTCTAGAAGCGTAAGCACTAGTCGATCTACTTTTTAAAGCCTTGCTTGCAGGGCGACCGTCCTGCCTGATAACGTAGAGTTGGTTTTTAGTTTAGCGTCCCTTTCAGCAGCGAGGCTATATGAGACGTGGACCTACTGATTAACGTGGATTCTGTATATTTTTCTCTGAAGGCTATATGTATGCCAAGTTTCAACTTTCCACGTCAACTGCCAGTTCCATTATTTTGTCAGTTAATGGCACGATGAAAAGTTTGAAACTTCCGGCTTTTATCCTAACTTAACGTACGCTCTAATGCAACGTGTGAACCAGATAATTGCTAAGGAGAAGTTCTATAACACAGGTTCCCCATATAAATTAGCAAGGTTGGTTCCTTTCTGTACCAAAATTTAAATTTTATTTCACAGAATATTGCTAGCGAGCGTCAGCAAGTGAAAGCGGGTTAGAAGACCGCAGGATACGTTGTTTTCTGTTTTTATTACAGCTAAATGGGAAGTGGGACATGTGTTCTAGAACCTTGTAATTTCTATGACGTTTATATTTTCTTCTCGCTTATTACAAAGCTAAGGCATTACTGCCGCATCGCCGGACCAGTATTAGAATCGAAAAAAAGTACCAAAATGTACTGTATACGGATATATTTCGTTGGACTACATTAACTTACATTAGATTACCTCACATTAGGATAAGGGCATAAAAAACTACAGTGCAAAAAACACAAACCAACTTGTGCTAGGTGGCCACTAAGTGCACGAATGCTATCTAACCGAGCCAAGGTAGGGCGGAGCTAGCGGACCAGCGCGGTAGTGCCCCCGAAGGGAGCAGGCGCGTCAGCGACGATGTGTACACGCGTAAGCGAGGGTACTGAAAACATCTGGTTTCCGCAATCATATACATTTCAATAGCACTTGCCATACTCCTCTTCGCGCCACTACATCATAACAACTATATCTCTCCGCGAAATGGTCCATCCGCCTCCACATACAGTGTCGCTTACAACATCAAAAATAACCAATTTCTTCATTTTTACTATTCCCCTTACATGACTTTCACTCATTCTTGCTCATAAACAAACAAACAAACAAACAAAAAAAAATTTAACTGACCCGGCAAATTTTCTAAAACTGTTCCGGTGATACACCAGTTAACCCCAAAGCTAAATAAGCTCCATTTCGTGGGAACAATCACATACAAAATTATTATGAATACTTGACTAATTTCAGTAAACTGTGAGATCAACTAAGCTTATATATTAGTTTCATTAGATCATGGTCCCTTGTACGAAGGTACTGAATGTTTAAACTTAGGTCAAGCTTCAGTACTGCTGAATGGGCTGACTGGTAAATAATTTGTGAACTACTGGTACATCATTTGAGGAATTAGTTGACCTCTGACCGAGTCTGATCGGGTTAGATCACTTCTTGAGGTCAAAACCGAGCACTCAATCCAATCAGCGCCCCACCTTTACTTAGTTTTAAATAGGGACTTTGTTTACTCCACTTTAATTTAACCTAAATATATTTAAAAAAATGAACTGGTTCAAACAAAATATCGGATTTAAAAAGAAAATGGTTTCTGCAAAACCTGTTATTTATGTGCTTTGAAGTTTGACATCACCATCATGAATTAAATTAAAAGTGCAAAGGTGGTGTCACTTAGTGTAACACAAAGAGAAAGGCCTTCTGTAATAATTTGAAAGCGACAGAAGCACACTTAAAAAGCATTAAATCGTAACCTATCGTGTTTTCTTTTTGCTACACATACCTAAACTAGCCTATATAACCATACTTTCGCTCGCTGTCGCTTGTTCAGCATTAATTAGTAAAAATTAAGGGTGAATTATTATTAAAATTCTTGATCCCATCTGTACTGTTTGTAGAAAGTAATAAGGGCACAAAGTATAACAATTAAGGGGTTAAATTCCAAAGTTGGACGTCCGTTTTCAGCAAAATTTTGAAACTTGCACGGAAGATACGTATAATTTGATCGTTTGTGTGCTTGATAATATATAAAGATAATACAACAACACTCTCTCTATTTGTTATATATAATTGGTTATAAACATGGGACTACTAAGCGAGCGAAGAGAACTACCTCGCGCAAGGTAACCGAATAGTTGCATTGTGGGAAAGTAACGAGCATTCATAATATCAATATTGCGGGTAATATACCGAATCGCTGTACGGGATGTGAACTGACAGTGTTGAATTTCGTGAAGCTCCCGTCGAAGGGTACTTCTATTATAGATCCTAACGTAACCTAACCTAACCTACACTTTCTCCCAACTCGCGAAATTGAAAAATTATACATTTTAATAGCTTTTACGCAATTTTGGTAGAAAAGTATCGGACGTCCAACTTCGGAATAAATGCCCAATTAAGTAAAACTCAACGTAGAAATATCAACATAGGACCACTATGATCCTCAAGCATCGAATCGTTCTGCAAAAGCTTAAGCCTCTTCCAAATAGTACGAACTCTCATATTAATAATAACCTTTCTCTCAACTTTTCACACAAACATCTTACAAGAAGTCTTAAATCATTATTATACCTTATATAATTTCATCTGTACATTTTCGGGCTTAAGTTTAGATTTGCCCCTCCAGTTTCCAACCTACGAAAATGCAGTTAAAACATTAAAAATTGTTAGGTTAGGTTAGATTAGGTTACCTGGTAAGACTTTAGTTAGACTAGAACAGTGACTGAAACAGGTTCTAATATCGTAATTCCGAGTAAAAACGGGCTAGAATCTCTAAACTTACCCTCAATTGCGTGAACACATCGTGTCTCTATTTTGAAGTATTTTGATTTGGTGATAATAAAAATAATATTTTGGAAGCGTCATAAATGCTTAATAATACACTATTTCGTACAAGGGACTTTCGTTGCTTGTGCGCAATACAATTCAAATAAACATTTACAAATACATATCTTCAATTTACATATTGAAACTTACTGACTATCCACTTACCTTGAAATTTCATTATTAGGGTTTCTAAACCCCACTCTTTTAAGATATTTTCGTAATTCATATTAACTATAGAATCCATTATGGCGGCTACATGACAACTCGTAAAAGGCGGGATTTCGCATAGTTGCCATAACAAGAGTTTTATATTGTAATAGCCATTCTAACCATAATGCTATCGCTATTTTAGCAATACTAAATAATCTGGTTATATAAACAATATGCATGATATTATTAACCATACTAATATTAGCAATATTTTTTTCTTACAACAGCCATACTAAAAAAATAGGTGTTGTATAAATAACAAATCAGTATTTATACATCAACTATACTATAGTCAATATTAATTTACCAATTAGCAATACTCATCAACAATGCTTTTATTGTCAATTCAGCTATACCATTTTTTAGAGTGTGTAGCTATAGAAGAGGCAAAATAAAAAAAACAATGCCGCTAATGCGGTCCAGTGTTTCATGTCAAATTCAATGTGAAAGTGATTATTCTAATGTTCCAAACACAAATCACACATAAACTGCTTGTAGTAGTCAGTGCTCGTGCATAGCTCATGCCACCAAGAGCTACACTGAATACAACGGATCCATTTTTCGCCTCCTTTGTCACAGGAAAATGTTCCGTTACAATAAGGACATTCTCAGTCTTCATTTTCACTGTCTTCATCAGTTGACACTAAATGAAAAGACATATACAAATCTTCATCACTGGTTATGCCAGGGCTTCTCTCCCGTGTTGTTTTCTTCCCCTTCTTTAACGTTTGTTTATTCTCTGTACAAAGTGTGTCCTTTCCAATTCGCTTTGCTGCTTTCTTTTCATTTTGTTTGACTGTTCCTTTTTGAGATGCACGTTGCAAATCTTCAGTGAGTTTATTTTTGTGTGGTGAGCTAGTTAGAATAGTAGCAGAACCACCTCGTCTTCTTCTAGACATACCAGGATTAGGCACATGATGAGGCACTGGACTTACAACCGATGGTAAGACGAGCGACGATGCACTGGAGGTGCATCCATTTGAAGAATGCGAAGACTGGTTGAACGTATCGGTGTTTCCTAAATAACTGCCTTCAAAAGTCGTTGAAGAGTGAGCAGCAGGTGACTCATGCAGGCCTAATGCTGTAGATGTCTTGGGGTCTTCTGTTGGTGATGTAGGCCTAAGTGTTCTCACGTGTATGGAAGCCACAGTCCCTCCGTTTGCTGCTTCCTTGCTGACTTCTTCGTTTGCTTCAGCAATGTATTCATGCTCAGGAAATATATTGCGATCGCAGGGATACAGACCAGTCACTCGATATCCATTGGCAGCTACTTCAATTGTGGCAGCCTTTTTGTAAGCTTCTCCAAACAATGCTGCAACTTCGTAGTGGGTAACTGCTCTGTGTTTGTTATGTTTGAGTCATGTCTCTATTGCTTGCGCATAATATGTCTTCAGTGGTTGCATAAAAGCTCTGACGAGAGGTAGCAATTTATATGTCGTGTCTGGTGGCAAAGAACAAATGTGAATACCATTCTCGCGTGCCAATTGAAGCAACCTAACATTGCTCGTATGTGAGTAATGGCCATCCAGAATAAGAATAACTGGATTATCTTTGGAGGGTCTGACGTTCGTTAAGAACTGCTTCTGGAACCATTTAAGGAAACTATCAATTTGTATCCAGCCTAAGCTGTGGCAATGAGCGATGGTGCCATAAGGGGCACCATCCAGAAGTTCCTGCTTCATATTCTTTCTAGGATATACAATAAGGAGTGGCACAAAATGCCCTGACACACTTATGCATGAAACCACTGTGGCTAGGGAACCACGTTCCGCGGACGAAACTGAACCAACTTGCCTTTTCCCTTTAAGAGCAATCACCTTTGTTGTTTTGTGCTGGACGATGGTAAGGCCTGTTTCGTCAACGTTGTAAATTTTTGTTGGATCATAATACACAATGTCAACCAGTGGTTCGTATATATCAAAAAATGCATTAACCTTTTCTTTAGTGAACCCCTTAAGTCTAGCAAAACTTGTCGGTTGATGTTTTCCTAGTGAGCTTTGGATTGCTAGTCATAAAGCCACGAAACCATTTAGCACCAGCTGACTAATCGTCCTTCGGAAATGGATGCGGAATTGACTTCAGCGAGTTGAAAAGCTAAAAGTTTGATATGCTTGGCCGTTAAACCAAAAAACACAGATTCCATATCTACACAATACCTCACTAATTCACTTTCCAGATTGTACCCAAGAGTTGGTTTCCGCCCTAACCTAATGGAAACTAGCTTATCTATATCCTGTTCGGCACAACCCACACGGAACATGCCCTGTACAGCCTTATGTGACATCATTCCAAGGTGAAAAGTGCTATTCGTAATATCGCACCCGTGCGGTATTTGTAACATATGCAGGGTGCGATATTCGGCACAAGTGGGCATGCTAACATGGCGCCTAATTCTACCAACACATTTGGTATCCACTTCGCAATATACACTTTACACTATAACTAGGTAGTTATACATACCATTTATGGACTAATTATATGATTACATCATACCTTTGACTGCAGAATATATCGTTGACGACAATCTTGCAAAATATTTTGGCCTTCACCAAAATTACAACAGTTCGTGCTTTTCTTCCACGTGCACACAGCGCGGCGAAACTCCGTCTACTAGAGTAGATACCTCAGCCGATTATAGTACACGTGTTAACACCAGAGTGCAGCACTCCCTGGCCGAAATCCAACGGGGTACGGAATTAGGAAGGGGTGTGATAATCGGCACTTCTCCCCTAAGTACCATTTTGAAATTAAACAAGCAAGTATACTTTCCGTAACTATTTTATTGTTACATAAAAGCCTGTACCATAATCTAAATTCCTACACAGTTTCCACCAATATTAAGGCACTTACCATATCGTAAAACAAGCTTTTGAATACCATCCTCATAGAAGTCTGCCACCTGATTTGACAACTGCAATACGGTCGATTTGATAATTTAAGCGTTGAGTTACAATCCATAGAGAGCATTTCTTCAAACTTGAGGAAACTTATCAGATAACGATGAAATGGTAAAGCGTCTGATCTCTTTTACGTTTTCCTCAAACGAAATAAAATGAAATCTTTAAGTTTTACATTCCATGGTTATGTTGACCAAGCTAAAGGACATGGTGATGATGAGAAATGAATGAAATGGTAGTATGAAGAAAGTGGGAAGAAACGGGAGAACGCCGAGAAAACCTATGCACAGGGTGTTTGTCCACCACAAAGTTCACTTGAGGCGAGCTGCTATCGAAATGAGGACCTCATGCACCAGAGGTGAACACTCTACCACTGAGCCACCGTGGCCCTCACGTTTTCGTCAATTTTCTGCGCCAAGCCTTCAGTGATGAAAGAAGATCATCCACTGCGTTCCTCGTCATAAACAGTAGTGCTGCCATCTTTAAAGGTTCTAACCCATTTCCGGACCATTCCATCGCTCATAATGTTCTCTCCATACACTTCACTAATCTGACGATGAATTTCAGTCAGGCCTTTAACCGCTTAACGGTTGAATTTATTTTAGAGAAACGTCCCAAAAAGGTCATATTATTTTATTTCATATTTTAAATCTATCATAAATGCGTGCTAACACGATCTATTTTAATTGTCATTCAGAACCAAATTTCGAAAGTTATAACCCCTCAAAATACTACTTCTGGATTATCCAGTTTTTCGGGTACAATTGAAAATAAAATAATTGTAAGATTAAATGAATTTGCGTGCTGAAAAAAAATGTTTTATTTAAACAAAAGCTTTATCTGCTAAGTCCTGAACAGAATCATGGCAAAATTTCTATCGTCTTATAAGTTGAGGCTATTTAAAACGTGAAAACATTCAATCGGGATTATCCCGAAATATTTCGGGTACTGCAGGAGTAATACACTGCCGCCTGGTGTAAAAGTCAATAAGCCAAAACAAAAGACGGTTAATTTGCTTGTTAAGATTTGCTGCCTGCACCTTCTCTTCTCACAACGAAACATTTCGCTTAAATACAGATTCGAACGGAAAAATATAGTTTCAACGTAATAACTCGGGATAATCAAGATTTACATATTACCCTTGAACGTAATAATTCGGGTAAAACCGTTAAGCGGTTAAGACTAAAAAAAAAAATTACAGAGCGTATTTCACAGTCGGCGGAGGCATTTTAACTACTAATAAATAAACGTAAAACATGAGCGAATGTTTCCATAATGGCGCCTGTGGCTTTCCAACAGATGTAGATACACAGTGCGCATGTGCGAGTTGCGACTACAGCGCTGTACCGGACGATTTTCAAAGCGGTACTTGCTTTGAGAAAAGAAAAAAAACACGTCTCATCTTTGTCATCTATTTCGCATGCCTACATTTTTCTTTACAACCTAATATACATCTTTAAAAATGCACTAAACTAAGAGGATGCTTAAATTTGCATAGCAATGCCCAGAAGCGAAAAGTATTAATCATAATTATAGGGTATATCTTATTTACCACACTATGTACGGCCATCTTGCTACTGTCATCATGGAAAGCTTCATACGAGGGTATGTTTCATATGAAGGTGGCATGCTTATCGTTCGGCATCTATTTTTAGGTTTACACAAAATATTATTGTCCTAAATCTTCTCGAAGATTAAGCATTAGGATTTACACTCAACCACATCACTTTGTTAGGCTTAATGAAATTTGTCGATTGTCGATTGCTGCATACCTCATCTTTGACACTTTTTTCATTACCCGGTACTAGTATTGTAGGATATACCTAGGCACTTGAAACATATCTGTAAAAATTAATATTAACTGTGCCACTGTAGTATAGCTCTGCAACAGGAAATCTTTTAGCACTAATATTCGATTGGATTCAATTCATTTGAGTTTATTCTTCATTTTCAGCATCCAGTCTATATGAGATGGGACCTACTGTTTAATTTGTTCGAATCACTGTTTAGAACTAATATCAGAGGTTTTTGCCAGAAATTGAACAAATGTCCACGTTCGTTAGCCTCTACATCACAATTCCTTATACTTATCTTCAAGATTTGGATTATTTCAGTTTTCCTGTGGTACAAGGAATTACGAAATTTGATGTATATACAGTACATTACTAGAAAGTTACAAAGGACTATTATTCTTTTCTAAATAGAAACGAAAAATCTTATTAAATGAAGTCTCCACGAAACATTTCTACATCTTAGGACATCCTAATTATAAAACGGAAACATGTTAGTCTGTGTGGTCAAACATACTACAATAAATATTTCTCCCAGACTAATAACATATCGACTAAACGAACATTTGGTAAGTTTTATTACATAAACCTGACATTGGAACAGTAGGAAGCTCGAGAAAACATTTGTACTGACATTTTGACAAACATCGAAAAGGATCCTACATTCTTAGACAAAGTGATTACGTGTGATGATTCGTGGTTTTTCACGTACGATTCTGAAACAGCACCAATCAATGCGTTCGCAGAGCCCGAATTTTCCACTCCAAAAGCAAGCTCGAATGAGCAAGTCGAAATTCCAAGCCATTATGATTCTTTTTTGGACATCTGTTGGATCGTGTACGTTCATTGGGTACCCGAGTGTCAAACTGTAAACCAACATTATTATCTTGATGTTCTGACAGCCCTTCGTGAGCGAGTAAGAAGAGGACGACCTGATTTGTGGCAAACGAAATCATGGATTCTGCACCAAGACAATTTTCCTGTCCATATGGCCCTATCAGTTAAGACATTTTTGGCTAGACATGGCATTCCAGTGTTAGATCACCCGCCATATTCGCCGGGTCTTCCTCCGTGTGACTTTTTTACTCCCCACTGTGAAGTCAGCCCTGAAAGGAGCCCGGTTTGAGACAGTAGAAGCTGTGAAAAGAAAAGCAACGGATGTCAGAACATGATTTCAAAAAATGTCTGACAACACTGTTCCAACAATGGAAGAATCGTATGAAACGATGTAAGGATTGTGAAGGGGAGTACTTTGAAGGTGATCCCAGTGTGCAGAGTTCCCAGTGTGCAAAATGTCCAATAAAAGAATTTGTAGCATCAGTCTGTTTTTTCTAGCCACACCTCGTAGATATATATATATATATAAAGTTTCTGTGAAAATACATTTAGTATATTTCTACATGCGTCCAAGCAATGATTCTCAAATTCAAACCAGATTGTTTATAAAATGTGTGGTGTTACTGTCTTAATGGAAATGAATAGTGTAATCCTTTAACAAAAGTGATCTATAGTTGTCTCTTTCTTCGAATAAACCATGTCCATAACATTTCCACACAGGAAAAAAAATTGACAAGAGTGATGTCAGGAAATCGAGGTGGATTTTGTTGGGCAACTTTGCAATGCCTCTGCAATGCGCTGAATATTTTCTTCAAATGTTCGTGACCGACGACCACTATGCTTCTTTGTAATTGATTCCATCTATAAAAAATCAGCTTTCCATCCTTAGTTCTGATGGTATCGGATGAATCTCCTTAATGCACGTCGCGGAATTGTCGTTAAGTTTTAGTTGACGAAATAATTCTTGATAGTCTTCAAGTAACACTCTCTGATGTATTTAAAACGTCATTGTCTTATGTTTTGCACAATATTAGACTGCAATATGCATATATCATACACATTATAATTCTGTGGTCCATTCTTGGTATAATGTTGCTTGTTTTATGCACTTTGGACAATTCACCTCTAATCTATGGTCATTGGAAAATAGCTGTACTTTTCGTCAAAGTCAGCAAGGTGTTTAACGTTAAAATTTGGTCCCGTCAGTTAATGATAAAATCACAACAATGGAACCCAGTTCGGGATACTGGCATACAATTGGCATCGTTTCGGTATTGCTTGCCATTTTTATCACCTGAAATAGGAAAAGTAGTGCTAAAATACTAATAATAACCTTACTTTCTTACAATTTTTACAGTTAAGCTAGCATGTACCACCTAGAATACCGAAGAAAATTGCGTTACAGACTACATATAAGTATTTCAGATTGTGGCATTTTAATCCGGAGTACTTCTATTAAAAATTTGTGTTTTATCTTTAGATAAGTGCAGTATTTAAATAATGTTCAAAGTTAATTCCAAACAAACAAGTATTCAATTTTGTTTATCCTTCGCAGCGTCGTTGCCAACTTATTCCGCCCTTTGTTTCCTATACGGTCGACGCTTGTATGATAAACTTCAAATTCCAATAGGACTAATGCTGAGCAATTGGGGTGGTACTTTCGTTGAATCTTGGAGTCCGCCATCAGTGTTGCAAGCTTGTAATGTTCGCTCGAGACCAACTACCAACAAGAAATCGTAAGAAATGTTTCTCCTTCTTTTCGTTTAGTAAATATTCTATCTAATACAGGTTGCAAAAAATAGTATTCTATGTATACGGCACAAATAGTAATGTGCCTGTACATTGTAGATATGTGTTTAATGATGTTGAATATCTTTGTCGTTTTTTGATTTGTTTAGCCTATTAATTTACATAAGGAGTTATTCTTTTGTTTTCCATAAAATGAAATGTTGATGTTCAGTTACACAGAAACTGAAATTGATACATTTTTAATTAAATTATTAAAAATGATGATTGGCCTATATATGAACTCTTGCATCTAAAATGAAATTTGGTTCATAAAGAGATTAGACCTTAATTTGAATAACTTTCCTTATGAACAAGGCTACAGTTTAAGTGCCTGAAATATCTAGTAAAAATCGTAAATAGATGCAATCAAAGGAATTAGTGTTTCCACTCATCATTTTTAAAAATAATTTAAGGAAATAATGGTTCAGTTTTAATCATTCCGTTTTCAAATCTCTTTTAAATATCTCTTCCTTTGTGAAAATTAAAATTTGTCAATATAATTTTAATATTTAACAACTAAAATGTGATTTAAGTACTATTAAATTTGTATATAGTACAAATGCGTTTTGGCAAAGCAAGAAACATTGGATATGACTTGGAGAAGAAATCATTTAAATTTTCCGATCATATCAAGAAAAAGAAATACAATAAAACTTTATTAATTTTAATCTCACATCAAAATCAATAATTTGTTCAGACCAGTCCGTAAAACAAAATATGATGTACCTAATATATATATATCTATTTAAAGCATCTATGCTTCAATAATTTTAATTTTATGTATATCAACAAATGATAACAAAATTGTAGAAGCCATTCAAACTAAATTGTTTCAAGGATCCTACGGAATATCATTGATAAGGACTATCAATCAAAATAAGATCATCGAGCAAGCATATTCATTATATCTTACGTATATCAAATAAAGTGTCATAAGGAATACAGCTCTAAGGCTACCTAACATCAAATAAAACCCTACGACTGGGTTCCAGAATAAGAATAAGAAAAGAAAAGAAAAATGATTTCCTATATAAATCAATGGGTTAAATCGTTAATTAGTAATATATATATAATTTTAGATACCGATATATATTATAACATAATTTTAAATAGTATTTCACATTTCCTTTAAAACTATCACAAAAGAAAGAGACAATATTATTTTATCTTGAGATTAAACCGTGATTTGTTCTCGAAATTTTTCCGTTTTGTAAAAAATTTACGAAAATTACTTTCAAATACTTTTATTGTACATGAATTTGCTTTGCGTTGCAGAGTTCGTATTGATCAACATTCGCCGTCTGTTCTATGGAATTCAATGATTCATCCTCTTCTGAAATTAACATTCAGGGGAGTTATTTGGTATCAAGGTAATGCTTTCAATAATCTTAGTGCAATTTATTCTAACCAACAGTGAATCTTCAGTGACACATACACCTTACACTTTGGTTTATTTGACTAACACATCCACCGCTTAGTGCTTGTATATCTCACATTGATCCAATTGAAACGGCTTTATTTATGTTAGAAAGCTCAAAATTCTGAGTGAACGTGTAATATTTTCTGTAGCATGAGTGTCGCCAGGGAGTGTTAAACAGAATGGATCCTTTTAGTTTTAGTCCCACTTTCATGTTCTATAGGCAAGAGGAGACGAATGATTAGTGAAAGTGAACCATTACGAAGGAATTGGTGGAATAAAATGTGGAATAACCCCCAGAAAAACCACGGACATAATGTTGCAACCACAAATTAAAACTCACATTGCATGGAATTGAACCACAGGCCCTCAAAGGACAGGTAAATCTCTACCACTGTGCTATCGTGCTCCAAACTGGGAGTCAGAAGAAGGCTATATATATTATTTTAATTTTTTTCTTATACCTTCATCGACAAAGAAAATTGTATATATTATTTTTAATTTGTACATAGAATATGAAACTTTCTTTAGTTAAATATGTAGCACATAGTACATAAATACAACAGTTACTTTTCTGAAGTTCAGGTTTTTTGC
This sequence comes from Thermobia domestica, assembly GCF_964235325.1. Lineage (NCBI taxonomy): Eukaryota > Metazoa > Arthropoda > Insecta > Zygentoma > Lepismatidae > Thermobia > Thermobia domestica. The sequence goes on along the minus strand of NC_137457.1, from coordinate 259,144,298 downwards.
TGTATAGCAGGTGTTTGGAAAATCAGTCATCTGAAATAGTAAAATAGAATTTGTATAAAAATCTGCGTTGACTGAGGAAATCTAAGCTTCGTATGTTCCATAATGATATAATGACGAAATGTCATATCAATTTATAAATATTACTATAAAACTGAATGTTCATCAAAGTTCACAAATCCTTCACGATTTACACTGTTCGGATAGGTATGTGTTTACAGTCGTCAAGTATACTAATGTTCAGGAGTATATTTTAGACATTATGCCATTCCATTATAAAACTCTGTTTCTTCCTGTCATCTGTAATTTAGATATTTCGTAAAATAGTGTATCTATTAGTAAAAAAAGATAATCCATACGAACGCTTAGTCTTAAATGTTTCTAAATACTTACAGTGTAGTTGCTTTTACGGTATTTTGTTCAAATGCATTATATCATCAATTAAACATTTCTTGGTATACATATTTCAATTTCTACTTTACTGCGGTAAGATAAACACTCTTAATCCTGTCATTACTGTTACTCAACATAATCATGATTTATTTTAAAAATCGTCATTGTGTAAGTCATACAAAAACTTAGAATTATATTTCTGAAAAAAATTGCGTACAATTATAGGGTATCTCAAAAGTCTTGACTTAGGGTAACTCTGTTATTATAAAAATTACAACAAATGTAAGAGGGAAAACCGTCTTTAAATATGATGTTTTCAATATAAAGTGAAGAATTTTTTTTAAATCGGACTAGCCGTTTGGACTGTACACTCTGTATGCGCCCAATTGTTATTTACCAGGAGATGGATAAATTTTTTAAGAGTAAGGTGGATGGACGTGAAATGGATGCTTGGCTCGCTATCGACACGCAGCGTAAAAGACAGTAGCTTCATTCACTTGTGGGTCCAGGTAAATAGCAACGCTGCATTTTCATTTAACATTGAGCGTATAGAGAGTGTACAGCCCAAACGGCTCGTCCGATTAAAAAAAAAATCCTTCACTTTAGATTGAAAACATCATATTTGGAGACGGTTTCTCCTCTTACATTTTGTTGTAAGTCTGATAATAACACAGTTACCCTTTGTCAGGGGTCTTTTGAGACACCCTGTATATCCTTCCTTAATCAATAGTAAATAGTAAATAGTGTTTAATAGTAAATATGATTTTTCAAACAACTACACACAACTTTTGTGCCTTAAAGCTAAATGTTTTTTGCAACAAAGTAAAAGTATATTCATTTCAAAGAGAATTTGAATTTCTTTTATTCCAACAATATTCAACATATGATGGTGATTATGGTGTATATACTATTATGGTGCATAAAAGATAATGATACTCATATCGGACAGTCGTTACATTGAAATTCATACTATTTACATTTCAATTCTTTTGGAGGAGTGTATGCTCAGTTGATTCTGAGCTTAACGACCCTTTCAGCAGCAAGGCTAAATGAGATGTGAACCTACTGATTAACGTGGAATCCGAATCACATGAACTCCCGCCGGGAATCGTACTCAGGTCTTTCACGCCAAAGGCGCTTGTGCTAACCGCTCAGCCACGGAGGAGCTCTGGAGGAATGTATGTGTATGAGGTAATCTTGAATAATGGTATATGCGTCTACTAATTTCCTAGCTCGGTGAAATTGTAACATGAAGGGTACATAAATAGTAGATCTCGTCCTTCATAACCTTATTGTCCGATAAATATGTAAAGTAAAGCCGATACATTATTACACAGTTGAAAGTACATTATACAAATTTTAATGTGTATTATAAGCAAAATAACCACATTAGACTTTATAGTTAAATCATATAGTTTTGAATTTTTGTTCAACACATCTTAATACTAAATACACATGTATCAAATTTTGGTAAATTTTCCAGGTGAATCCAATGTTAATTCCTCTACTAATTACACCTGCTTATTCACTCATATGATCCCTTCATGGACAAATTCTTTCCATGCTTCTAATCAAGGTAACCAGCCTACATTCCCATTCGGATTTGTTCAGGTAATTTTTTTTTATTTTTAATTAGTATTTTCAATTATTTTAGTCAATATCACTCTGTGCTAATGGCGTATGCTATATTTGATTAATTATATAGCTGTGACTCCTTAGAAGAATTTATAGTAAATTTATCATAACATAATATGAAAGAATCAGCATCGGAGACATTGATTAGGTGTTCATTGGATATTGATTGGTTACATTTTTCTACAAATATTAGTGTTTTTTTTTTAATTTCTGCAGAAAAATGTTGTGGTTGTGATTTTTATAAACATTTAAGAGGCAACTTTAAATGTGTTTAGTTTTCCTGCATCAAGAATACTTTAAAGTAATCAGCTCGTAATTTATTTGCATATTTTCACATAATCCTATACATTGTGTTCATATTGCTATATATATATATATATATATATATAGCTGAAATTCAAGATGCATTCATATCTACGTAGAAATACGTTAATGAAATTTTAACCTGTTAAGTACGGATTCACCCATAACGTAGCCATTATGGATTCATGTTGGATGGAGAAGGTGCAATTTCTATTGTAGTTAAAGAATGAAGAATATCTTAAATATAAAGAAATTTATGAATGTGTTTCCATTTCCTGGCTTGAGGAATCCAACCTGATTAATCTACAGTATTATCGAAAAATAGCGCTTTATTACTTCTAATTTTGTAATCAATTAAAAACAAATTCAGAGGCAATACAATTATTTCTAAAATATTACATTACCCCCTCTGTCCCTTGTGTTGCCATAATTTACTATATAAAGTGTATTGTTTTCAAAGACATAAATATCAAAATATTTTCTTCTTAAAAATGTGGATTTAATTACGAGGAAAAACGTAATTTTGACATTATGTGACTGATTACTCCTAGATAGCTACCTTCAATCGCAATCCACCCAGTCGTGATCATTGGGCATATCTTCGATGGCACCAAACAGCTGATCATGGATATGCACCTAATGCTGATATGCCAGATACCTTCATGGCGGCATCCTTTGATCTGGAAGACGTAGACTCTCCAAACGGGGCGTAAGTATTTTGATAATTTGGGTACAAAATGTAGAGAATATTAATCATAGACAGAAATGGAGAAGTATCTTGGCAAGTAAGGAAAGCACTATTTGAATTAAGTTTCAAGCAGTATTTCCTTTCCAGTTGTTTGTTTTCAAAAGAGTACAAGTCGAGTCATAACTCTTGTATTAGAGTAGAGTCATAGATGTTGAATTTTCACATAAAACCCAGTAATAGTAAGTAGCTACTTCGTAGCAGAGGTGATTTCCAAGACATTACTAACAGTATTGTATATTTGAAGTACGGAAATTACTATTGAAGCAAACATAGAAGCAAAATTATCTCCGAGCTCTACGAGTGTCAATATATTTATCAGAAATTAATCTAGTGAGTATTAGTGAAAGAAGAAATTATATGTGTTACTTGAATATACAGACGGAAACTTCAGTCAAATCTTTACGTTCATCAAATATTCATCTGTTTCAACATATTGAACATAAAAACCGTGCAAAAATATATCGAATGTTGCAAGTTTTTAGAGAACTAGGTACAATATCTTTTCCCATGGGTGGTCTCTGTTTGGGTTTTAACATGCTGCCTAAGCATTTATTCTACGTAAGACCTGAACTTTGAGCTTAATGTATAACCCGAACTTACTGAACTTCCACTGTCAACCCAGCACTCCCACATGAAAGACAACAAAAGTGTGTATTTATTCATGCAAGAATAATCTGCTGTGGATTCAAATACGACTATTTTAAACGCGTATTACTCATTACACACACATCTGACCAGACTACTATTTGCACTGTTTCATACATTACGCCCGCCGTATGTTATGCGATTACAGGCAGTATCAACTGAAAAGACAGTCAGCTGGAAACATACAGCCGTAGAAAGCGGAAGGCAATCGTGGTCGTATTCGAGTTTTCGTGCTGAGGAATGCCAGACTCTCTGACACTGAAGTCTTGAAGCACTTTCAAAAAGAAGGATTGAGTCGTGCAACTGTGTACAAGATTAGAAGGGATAAAAGATGGAATTTCAACAAACAAAAGACAGAAGAAAGAAAAAATTATTATGCAAGTAAACAAAATACGACAATGTGAAAATGTATCTCATTTGAATCCACAGCAGGTTAACGTGAAATGTGTTCGTTGATTTTCGTTTACGTCCTAATGCACAGCCACACTGAAAGTCGAAACGTATTGTTTACGCGATCTACAAATCCTGCTGAGGTTGTAATGCAATGTAGGTCTAGTCAGTAGATAAAGAGCGCATCTGCGAGATAACCTTACATAATAATATTTTCTCACCTCAAGAAACTTGGATTATAGGATTATACCACTGGTCTGGGGTAACAGATTTGAAGGGATTTGTCAAGAAATTAAGAAAGAGCAATGTTTTTATATAGTGTCCAGGATATCACAATAGGTAAGTGAAATAATTGCAGTTTGGATATAACCAACTGTGAAATACCGGTATTAATTTGATTTATTCAAATATGGCAGATAAAATACAGAATTGCCTTCCACTGTTTCCCTTTCTCTCTGTAATTTATATATATACGGGCACTAATAAGCTACTTTTTCCCTTCATTTTCTTTATGTTGGATTATGATCCTCATTTTCTTTATTAAATACAATCATACTTTTGCAGCGTTCACCCACGTGACAAACAGACAATTGCTGATCGACTAAGTTGGGCTGCATTCAATATCGTATACGGACAGGAGTCATATCCTATTCATGGTCCACAGGTAAGAAAATACGTATATGTCTGAGACTTTGTTTTCCCATATAAGAATTGCATGCTTCAATATAATCAGATTTATGAAATTCAGAGATTTCAGAAATGTATTTTATCGTCAATGACAAGTTGGAAAAAAAAACCGGAGATTCAGCGGTAGAATTCTCATGTGAAAATTTCTGGTTCTAAATCAAAGTTTGTACCCGACAATTTTGTACCCGTGTATTTAACGGGAGCTACTCATCTTCTTCATTCTTTCCACACCATTGGTGGTTTCTTTTCTTGGTCTGCTTCTCTTTTTTCACTACAAAACATAGCCGAGACATGTTTTTTTTCTTATTTTTTATTTTAGTTAAAAATCTAGTTTCTGTTTGTTAAAGCGAAATTTTGTAAAGAATCATAAGTATTCGATTACAATTTACAATTTTGGTCCTTTTGACCAGTGATTCATGTACACAATTTAAATCAGTGAATCTTGAATTGCATTTCGTTGCAGAAATGAAACTAAGTTTTCCAGTTTAACGACCCACGATAATGCCCGTTATGCAAAGGGCGACGATGAATGATGGAAGTGAATGATGGAGAATTTGGAATGAGAATGTGGGAGAAAACTGGAGTACCCCAAGAAAACCCACGGACATGATATCCCCGCGAAATTACTTAACCGAGGATCGAACTAGGAAGCCCACGCATCGGATGTAAGCGCTCTACCACTGAGCCACCGTGCATTTCGTTATATATATATATATATAGGGTGTTTCAAAACAACACCGACATATTTTGGGATTCGATTCCTGATACCAAAATAACATAAAAGTATAAACCAACTTGGGTGTACAAATTCTTCCTTTCGGAGTTAGAGGGGGTAGTCGGGTCCAGGGCCGTGCCGTGGGGGGCGAGCGGGGTGATGAGCCCGCGCGCCGAAGTAAGGAGGCCGAAAAAATTCGAGAGAAAAAGGGGCAAAAGAAAGGAAAATTTACTTGGAATATATGTATGGGGCCCCGTCGTATACTTTCGCCCCGGGTGCTGATTTTCCACGGCACGGCACTAGTCGGGTCAAGAGTTCCCTTAGGTATTAATATGTGCGCTAGCCCAAAATACATATTTCAGAATCCTGCGATGCTCATGCAACAATTTTTATACAGGGAGTTTGGCTACGGCCATATAATTTGAAGTAGTTACTAACTACCTCTATAAAAATTGTTACGGAAGTACCTCAGGATTCTGAAACATGGATATTTTGATAGGGCACACACTAGTTCCTAAGTGAAGTCTTAACCCGACTACGGTAGGTCCCATAGTTTAGGAGCTATGGACCCTTCAAGTTAATTTTTTCATGTTTTCGGTAGCCTATAACTCCGAAAGGAAGCATTTGTGCACCCAGGTTGGTCTATCTTTTTGTCTTGTCTTGGTGTCAGAAATCACCTCCCAAACGTTGTCGGTATATATATATATATATATATATATATATATATATATATATATATATATATATATATACGAAGTGTGACACAAAAGTAATGAAATTGAGTGCACAAAAAAATTGGAGTATGCCACCACTATTTTAGTGGCGTCATGTCACATCCCTTCCTATATCCGAGCTGTGAATTTTGACTCAACCGGTCGTGACAGTCAGGGATATTGCACCAACGAGTTAACACGTGAAACTGCGTTCCGGTGGGAAAATATCTAGTGTGAAGCCTCGACAGAGTTGAGTTGATTTTAGTTTAGCGTCCAGTTCAGCAGTGAGGCTATATGAGACGTGGACCTACTGATTAACGTGGGATCCGAACCACATGAGCTCCCGCCGGGGAAGCCTCGACAGAAAATAAACTTTAAATTTCTCGTGAAACTCAAGAAATCAGCCACAGAAACATTCTAAATGTTAACTGAGGCTGATGGAGATGATTCTTTAGAACAGGTGTGTTTGAATTGCATAAACGGTTTTTAGAGGGAACGGAAGGTGTAGAATATAAGGAATATTCAGGGCGTCTTTCCAAGCGCATTTTGATTGAGGAATTGATCATAAGAAAAATTTCTTCGAAAGCTGATACAAAATTTCTGTCCGATGACCGAAAAAATCCGTAAAAATGTGTATATAGGCACGCTAGAACGCACCCCAAATGAGCCAAATTTTGGTAATCTGTTGTTACTTGTAGTGAAAGATGGACTTTGACCTATGACCCTGAAAGTAACCCTCACTCGATACAGTAGAAGTGTCCAGAATCCCCAAGACCAGAAGCAGTTCGCATGTCAAGGTGAAAATTCAAAACAATGTTCCTTGTTTTCTTCGGCATTTAGAATTGTACTAGTTGAGTGGGTTTCCAGTGGTCAAATTGTTAACCAGCACTATTACAAGATTTTATGAAAAAAAAAATCGAAAAAAAGGCCACAGTTGCGGAGTGATGGATTGCTATTGCACCAGGATAATGCACCTGCTCACAAGTCTCTATCTGTGAAGCAGTTTTCATTAGCCAAAATATTACTGTGATGGATCATCCTACTTATTAGCCTGATTTGGTTTCCTGTGGCTTTTGTTTGTTTCTTAAAGTTAATTCTTGTATTATGGGAACCCAATTTTCCTCAGCTAAAGATGTTCAGGAGAAACCGGAGAAACTTCTGAGGGACCTAACAAAAACTGAGTTCCAGAAATGTTACCCGCAATGTCAGCATCGAATGCAGAAGTATGAGAATACTGATGGAAACTACTTTGAAGGTGATGAAATCGTGGCGAGCTAATTCTGTAAGTACGTGATTTATGAGAACAATCCTGTTTTGCCTTTGGTCATATCTTGTATTTTGACATAAAGTATATATATATATATATATATATATATATATATATATATGGGGTGATTGTATACATATATGTCAATGCAATTATTCAATTCATACGACAACAATATATTAAAACAAGACAGTGAAAAAAAACATTATGTTGTAATTTTTATTGAAAATAAATACAGATCTGCAAATAATTGCTTGCGTCAATTGGTTTGTGCCCCTCTAAAGTAATACGGTATTTCATCGTTAAATGGTTGATGGTTGATTGGTTAGACTGAAATATAGCGTCCCTTACATCACCAACATAAGAAATTTCCTACAGCTTATCGTGGGATCAGAATCACACAAGCTCCCATCGAGAACAACGTTAACACGAGATTTCGCAGGTACTCAGTGCAATTTACCAGTATATATAGCAAAATATATTGAACAGAGCTTTCTATGTGAATCAGTTATTCCAACCATGTAACTAATACAACCGTTGACAACAGGGCCGTAACTTGTGGGGGCAGGAGGAGCAACTGCCCTCCCAGAGAAGCTCCCCGCCGCTTCGAGGGGCGGCCCACTTTAATACAAAATTTTCTTACTCCATATACGATACGAACATGAAATTATAAATGAAGCATCAAACAGGTTCACTACATTACATAAACTAAGCAGCACACAAAAGGTAAATAAAACGAAAATGAGTCGTGGGCCCATTTAAGTAAAAAGAAAAAAACTCTACTATTAGGGGCCCTAGAAATAATATTTATTCGTATGACTTTGAGATTTGTCAATATTATTCCCTTTAATTAATTTGTCATGTATGGAAAGGGCCCAGGGTCGTAACTACCTGTCCGCAGACCTTGTAGTACGTGAGGGGGACTCATAAAGAGTAAGAGAAAGATGGGGTCCAAGAATTAGAAAACAATTTTTGGGGGGGCCCAAATACTCTTATTAATGCTTGCCCCCCCCCCCAAAAAAATCTAAGTTACGGCGCTGATTGACAATTATTTTCCATGTGTTTCGTCAAGTGTCAATTATGAAAGAAAGAAAAATTGCTTATAATTAAGCATATCCATTGAAATATTAATACAATAGTTTTGTTAATTTCTATATAAAAAACATTACATTGTTTTCAATAATGATGACGATTGGTTGATACAGGTGACAGATATCCAGAACCAAGGAAACTCATTGGTCCTTACTTATGATTCGAATATTAGAGTGCTAAACAACAACGGATTTTTGGTAAGTTAGTGAATCAGCTTATTTTCACATCTTTTAGCGTAATTACTCCTTTCTTATTAGACCTATATTAATTATTATTTATTACTCAACAAAAGTTTAGTTTCAGCATATTCGTATTTGTTTATGTAGTCCTATAAGATTTTTCAAGATAGCATTTTGATTGCACAAATATATCTGAACACATTGAGGAACATATAAAGCTATCGCTTTTAATATTGAATAAGCGAAAAAATGTTTTTAAGAATCAATCCAGGAGGTAAACTAACCATTGAAGTTTGAAACTCCCTTGTATGGCTCTGTTATTTCATTGTTTTGATTATGTAGGGCTATTTTCGTACATGTTAAATAAAAATAATTATATTCTTCCCACTTTGTAAAGATCAACGTCTACAGAAAAGTATATCTTTAGCCCATAGATAGACATTTTTTATTGTCTTTTAGTATCAGTCTGCATGCATTTTGTCGCTATTATAGGAGGGTACTACTATATTTTCTGAAACATTGTATTTACCTTACAAAATTTTCATGAGTCATATCCTGAGGACAGATACAAATATACCTTAAACTTACGTTAATAAATATTTGAAATCAAAAAAAAAGGATAGTTAAAAGGAAGAAAAGATATTTTTTGCTTATTCAATACTAAAAGTGATAACTTTATATGTGACACAATGTTTTCAGATATTCTACCAGATGGGATATAATTTCTTCTCATTGCTTATATTGTCTGTGCTAATGAACCAAATGAACTTTTGTACGAAAATTTGTATTTACAATTGACAATTTAAATGTTATTTTAATACAAATTTTAGTACAAAACTTCGTTTGGTTCATTAGCACAGACAACTTAAGTAATGGGCAGAAAAATTCTTAATGCACAGTATCAGATCATATATGTATAGAAATAAGTTCAATAGCTTTGCGTCGGCTAAAATGCAAAACCTCGTAACCCATCAAAACCAAACTTTTCAGGAGAGCGATAAAACCGTTTTTTGCTTTCAATATTTTCTACTTTGAAACACTGTTATAATTTGAGATAATACCTTACTAACCTTTTAAAGTATTATCTCGAATTATAACAGTGTTTCCAAGTTTGGTTTCGATGAGTTTCGAGGTTTTGCACTTTCGCCGTCGTGAAGGAATACTTCCTTTCAATACAGTTACCTTCCAAGAACAACAAATCTTTTCTCTTCCTGCTGAAAGTCCCTGAATTTATGTACTGTTCTAAGCTACTCCTGATCCATGAAGAGAAAACTTGAGATCAGCATAACTCCATCTAGTGCAGTCATATCCATGTGGTCAGTGTATGTGTAGAAGCACATCTTATGATATGAAAAACGACAGGAGTAAATCGGTAAAGAAAAGGATAAGAGGGAAAAGATACACGAATGGAACAAAACAAGTGTAGGCAATATGTAAGTTGCCATGTATCCACGAATAGTGTATCTGCAAAGTAATTTATATTCTTGTTCGTCTGTATAACCACTAGCTTTATCAAAATCAAGTTTCCTTCCTAACAGCTCTATGTTCTTTCCTTATGCTTTACTGAAAATGGAAGCGGCAAATTGTGACGTGTTGTCCACGAGACAAAAGGAGATGGGAGCTAAGATTTTCTCGTCTCGTCTCTTAACTTTCCTAGAAATCTCAGAATACGTCAATTCTCAAGGAATGTTTTTGTCCCACCTCAATTCACATGGAATTCGTTTTTGTCTCGTCTCGATTCTCATGAAATTCCTTTTTGTTTCGTCTCGATTCTCGAAATAATTTTTCTTATCTCGTCTCCAAGTTTATTTTCTCAATTTGTAAATTTATCTATAAAATTTATGGCCTGATATTTTTCTTAACTTCACCTAGAAGCTACTAGAATCCTTCCGAGACACGACAGGTCTACGACGGTTGTATACTTGTATAACATTTAAACCATATTTAGTATTGGAATCATTGATAAAAGTGAGGTGGAACGCGGAGAACGTTGTTCCTTCATTTCCAAAATGTATCTTTGGCGTCCCTCCACTTCCTAAACAATTACAATGGGCAAACATAGGTACGGGGAACGACGTGATGGCATCCGTCCCTCTACGTTTTCACTTCCACTTTTACCCCTGATTGGAACATATTGTATAATGACTTGCGTACCCTTTAAACTTAGACAAATGTTACCCATCTTGTTCGTACAATCATATTATTAATTTACAAGCTTCTACTATCCCTTATGTAACACTAAAACAGGGTTTGGGAACTAAAACTTGAGTGAACTAGTATTGCGTAAGAGACTCGTGGAAATGAAAATTGTCATTTTCTCTTCTCATTTTTCGAGATGATGCGAGAAATTTATAGTCCCATGTTCTACATTAACTGTGACATCTCAGAGATTGATCTAATATGTAGGGTTGTGGACTTAGTTGTAGAGCAAGCTGTCTTTGAAATACATTAACTTCATATTTGCAAGGTTTTCTAATCTCGTTCCTTCTTTTTTCCAGTATTCAATTCGTTCTCGCATAATAAGTTTATTTCCATTTAGCAATATCATTAAAACATCTTTAAGTGTAATATAATAAATATTTCATTAAACTAAATATTCCCTTTTGAGTTGTATTAGGTTTCCAAGCAACTGAAATGTACTGTTATAGGGAACATTTATCTATTTGCATTTAGAATTATTACACTTTAAACTTGTACGCGAAGGACCCTTGAAGCTTCGTATGGGAAATGGTTTCAAAATTCAACAAAATTAATATTGAAAATTTACTTTTCTAAGTTTTTATCAAAAATCTACTGGACACAAAGGTCAAAGATTATTTGTTCATCTGCTAGGAAACAGACTTTGTAAGATGTTGAATAAAGGAAAATGATCTTAAGGAAAATGAATTTAGATCCATATGTTAAAACTTATTTACGCTGACATTTTCCAGGTTGTGATCGAAAGTTTCGATGTAGATAATAATCACATATCTTATAACTTAATAAGAAGTCCTTACCGTAGCGCCTACAGTTTCCAACCACCTTAGCCATGGTGTGATATTTCATGTTTGAAACACATTAGTAACTAATTTCTTATAATTTATTTCTATAAAAGAAACTTATTCGGTCAAAAATATTTAGTAAACCTACGACTTCCGCGTTTTCTTAGATTATATATTTTTAATGAAAAGAATTTCAAGCTGTAACACCTTAACATTGAAGCTGGATAAATGTTATAGAATCAAATTATCTATATATATAAAAGAGAACGTACAAATCCTTTGTTCCCTCATCACGCTAATACGGCTGAACCAATTTCTTTTATTTTTGGGGGGTTATTAGGATTTGGACCCTAGATGGTTTTTATCATATCACTTTAATTTTTAATTACCAGTGTCTTGAGATAATTGACCATTCAAGTGTCCATAACGTACAAATCCTTTGTTAGTTCATCATAGGTAAAAATAAACGTATTTATATGCAACCCGCATGACCGTGTCACTCGGCGGGTTAACATAAATGACAGGCGATATAATGTTAACATTTACTGCAATCTACTATGGTTTTTATCATATCACTTGAAAGCGAAAAAGTAAAAATTATCTAAGTAACAAAGTTTATTGCGTTCCGGGGTGACCGCAGCGAAGCGGGGCGGGTTAACATAAATGACAGGCGATATAATGTTAACATTTACTGCAATCTTCTATGGTTTTTATCATATCACTTGAAAGCGAAAAAGTAAAAATTATCTAAGTAACAAAGTTTATTGCGTTCCGGGGTGACCGCAGCGAAGCGGGGTGAACGCTGCTAGTATCAAATATATATATATATATATATATATATATATATATATATATATATATATTTAAATTAAACCCCATTTAAAGCGTAGAAAAAATGACATAAAAATGTCTCAAATTTAGCCCATCTTTTTATATAAATAAAGACACAGTCGTGGTTATACTTGTGTAACATGTATTTTGACAGTCAGTAGTACTAAAATTATCAGTTTATGGCTAATTTTATTTTTTATCAGGGTATCAAAAACTGAAACATAAAATTATTTAGCGAATATGAACTAAACCATTTCCACAAGAACAATTTGGTATTTTACTTTTACATGTATTGTAGCAAATATAGAACTTTATTATTTACCATTCATTTCTGTTGGAACTTTAAAAGCTTAATATAGAAATATTTTTGTAAGATTAGTTTTTGTTAATTTATTTTTCTCACTTTAACCTGTATACTATTAGTGAAAACATAAATAAAGAATAAATGACGTTACTTGTGTACGAAAGTTTTGAAGAGTAAGATACCTGAAAATGTTATCTAATGAAATAATATTATAAACAGAGAATCACTTGAGATGATGACCATAGATCAGTCAAATCTATTCTTTGAAGGTCGTATCACCCCAATACCAGAAGACAGATTCTGCTGTCCAAACATTATGAACTAGGTAACATGAAATCATATTGAGAGCAGTCGAAGCGCCCTCCAAGTGTAAACTACGTAATATAATTCGATGTTTCCAAACGACTGCTGAGGTCCATAAAATTACAAGATTAGACAATTCAAGAATCATTCAACCCTGGCTATTCTTCCTTTTTAGAACTTGTGAGCTTATACTGTAGTATTTGTGCACATAGCAATCATTGATACTGATCCCGTCATAATCGTTAATAATTCAACGATGAATGGCAGCTATATTCTGCTCTTTCGCCTCGAGAAATCTAATACATTATGTACAGTTCACACTTGTCTGACGCTTCGATTAGACTCAATGTGATTTTATGCTCTCCGCTCTACAATGATTGAATATCAGGGCCTATATTTTGGTACTGAGAATATGCAATCTCGAACAAACCGATTTGGCTTTTCTGCGTTTCGCCATCTCACGAGGTCCTCCTCTGGGGTTTAACGGAAGTTGAAAACAACCACCTTCGTACACAACATTATTATGACAGGCACATAATCGAAGTTGACGAATCCATTATTAAATTGCTATTGTTCTTAATTGTTGTTTCGTAGCGTTTATATAGCTACCAAGTTTGTGTCCTCATAAAACTTCAATGAACATCCACATCATTCACAGTATTGTTCATAAAACTAATGACTTCGCTGTCATAAACTAATAATTTTTAACTGAATCTATGAACATAATGTTTCTTCTTTTAACTTTTTTAGGTACTTTGCAATAACCAATACGCAGAAGTTACTATCTCATCTTCCACATCCAACTCTGTCACTGTGGACATATCTTCTTGCCCCGCTGCTACTAGATTATTCTACGCATGGCAAGAAGTTCCCTGCGACTACAAACAATGTGCAATTTATTCGAACGACCAATACAATTTACCTGCTCCTGAATGGCTTTGGGATCTCTAAGTGCTCTCAACCTGTTTTATGCAATCGCTTCAGATAAATGATAAACCAAATAGTGATTAATTAATGGATTTTTAAAGCAATATAATGCGAATTAAATCTCCCAATACACAGATGAGGCCATGGCCTCCATAATTACAAAAGAAAAATGTTTATATAAGTCATAGGTATATGCTAGGATAGAAAACAAAAATGTGTACATTTTAAAATAATAAGAGAGGACTCCCTTAAGCGCCCTTTCTGTAATCGACCGTCTTCCAAGAAATGTCATTTTCGCAGTTGCGCTTGGTGCTTGGTGCTCCACAATAATGTACCGTACAACAATAAATAAACTAACTAATTTCTACTAACCTATGTTTTTGTCTTGATGTTGTTTGGATCCTGTAACTACACATAAACCATAAAAAGTGTACACTTTATTCAATATACAGTATTCATTAAGTGGGTGTCAGATGATCAGCTTGCGGTCGAAACTTCTGACTTTGAAAGATAAATTTTTTGAATTATAATTAATACTTTAAGTCTTTTTAAAATTCTTTTAGAGATGCTATACAATTTAAGAGCTATGAAATGATGATTTTCACTTTAACCTACTTTTTTGGTTGTTCAGGGCCCAGTCCCGTGGTGATAAGAGTCTACTGTATTAGCAAGGAGTCTACTGTATTTAAATAAGAAACTAGTAAGTTTCACCGTTCCGTGAAAAAAATTCTTGATTATTTTTTTAAAAGTAAATCTTTATTATAAGTCTTCATTGTATTTACAGCACAGTTAATCAACCGTCTTATCATTTATCTTCGTATGGCTAAAATTAACTTGTAACCAAGGATGTTATAAATAGAGGATCTGCCTATATGTATCGTCATCCTATTAAATCGATGAAACCAAAAAGCAACCGAGCATCGGCACATCTGATTGGCTACTCTCGTTTCCGCCATCGTCTGATTGGCTACTTTCGTTTCCGCCATGATTGTTGGTTCAAAACATTGCGATCCTATTGGGCGGAGTTGGCAAAGTAGGGGTGGCGAAACTGTGGTGTAAGGTTTCAAGATTTTGTTGTAAGGGCAGATTCTCTATTTTATAAGATCCTTGCTTATAATAACCTATTTGTTCCACATGTTTTGTTCTAAATTGCAACTTTTTTTTGTAAAATTTCACTAAGTCGAAATTCCAAATAACCCATAACTATGGAATCGAAGTCTTGTATACAATATTTCTCCACGTGCTTACTAAGCTCTTCAAAGTCTATCACCGTACCAACTTTGGTTACGATTGTATGCCTTTTAACAACCCATTGGTTCTAGTACTAAATTTGTGAACTTTTATTATCATATTTTAGAAATATCATACGAAGGATGAAAATATAGTACAGAAACAAACGGAAGAACTAGCAAAAGAATGTGCCATTTCGAAGATTTTTACACTGTACTTCATAATCGATGGTGATTTATAAAGTTCTTTACTTTCAAGGATATTTCTCTTCTTAAAACATCTATCAGATATCCACTTGAATCATTTACTGGTTGCTACACTTCAAGAACTGTTAATAAATACTTCTCAAAACTTTAAAGATGAAAATAGATTCAGATAAGACGCCTTTATTTAATAATTGTATTAAAAAGTATATATTGCACAATGAGTACTGTAGCTCATACAACGTATACCTACGTATTATTGTATCTATAAATTATGTTATTGTACGTTACACACTGTTAGTTATACCTCTTAAGCCTTCGGCTCGTCTGCAAGTTACTAAAAAATAGCGATACCTCTTGACATCAGGCCCCCCAGAAATTTATGATGGGGGTTCCAATATTACGAACCACTACGTCTATGTAGCATTGAATGGGCATTATTCTGTACACGACAAGTAATTGTGAAATACTTCCACCTATATTTTCAGAAACGAATGATAGAACTACATTGGTTTTACAAGAGAAAGAGAACAGACGAAGTGTAAAATCAAATGTTTATGCTACAACAATCATTTCTCTGTTAAACAAGTATAGTTTTATATCTCAAAGTTTGACTTAACAGTCTTCTGATCTTTAAAACTACTGGAAATAACAGCAAAGAGTTCTGAAGGTGATAATTCCAGCAATGCATTATCTACTTATGGTCTACTTACTCAGAAAACTGTATCCTATTATTTTCCCTAAGTCAGATTCCTTTATCAACAAACGCTATTGAATCTGAAGAACTGTTTTTCAGAAAGCTCCTAAAGGTTACTGCGAAGATCGGTGATGAAGCTACGTTCCTACTTTTAGGAAAATTTGAATGATTAGATTCCTCCCTGATGGTTTAGTAACAGCGCACTGCGAACTTATTGGCTGATGCCACACGCCAATCCGGGCTACGCGGACTATAGATGCTCATTATTACCAGAAATCTGGAAACAATTAAAATTCTTTCTTGGAATCATTAGCTGACTTCACTGTTATATTCGGAATTTCTCAGAATGATCAGCTTCTCCATACGAACTAGTGGATTAACAGTTCCAATTCTCTGCAAAATCACTTAAGGTATTTTGGCACATGGATCTCCTGCATATGCCCAATCCAACTTTCCTAACACTTTCCACAGGTTGTATTAAAAGTTCGGGACCATGAGCCAACTCCCTTTTTAAAGTTACGAAATATGGAAAGAGAGGAAATCTTTTGCAAATAGGTTTTCAATCCAAAAGGCTGGGAATCTCACCAGCCGTTTGAGTTCTACACTGATAAGGTGCCCTATGTTGAATATAATAGCAACGTGTCCAATTCCGCAGCCTGCTCGAACATCGTAAGGACACGGAAAACCGACACATGGAACGTGCAAGTTGTTATGTGAAGGAATCCAGAATACCGTGAATCCGTTCCGCAGCAATGCTATATTGTTTGTGTGGTAAGTTTCCAAGGAAAGAGATTGCTGAAATCGCAACATTATTCTTAATTTAACATGGACGCCTTACCAGTGTAGGGCTGAAACTGCAGGTGAGGTTGGAAAAATTCCTTGATTTTAGGATGAAAACATGTTTACAACAACTTTTCTCTCTTTTCATTTTTTCTCATCTTCACTCACAGCGAGGTTGGTCTATAACACCCGACTTTTCATACACTCTGTATGGTACCGATGCTCTCGCTGCAAATCTCGCTGAATAATCTAGTTCAATATCCAGAATGTTCAGATTACCCTACACTAGAAGGTTATGCCAGATAAGCTTAAACTTTCTCCACTTGTCTTTTTCCATCTTTCAGCTGAAGCTTTTAGACATTTTATTCTTATGGGATCACTTTTCATGGGCATCCTTGGAAGGAAAACAAATCTCAATTGAGATAACAATACTGAGACTCTTGAATTACCGGGATTATTCTCCAGCTGAAAAACATGTAGTCAGTTTGAATAATTAGGAAAAGGTAATTCAATTGCTGAGGCTCTGAGTGTACTACCGTGGTTTCCTTTCGGGATTCCAGAGATATTTAATGCAGTATATCTCATAAATGTACATCAGTATCTAAAAGTATGTTCTTGTGTTTTCTCCTCTGTGTACGTTTAATATATTGAACACAAAATATAGTTTCCAGTTATTTTGCTGTTAGTTGCATTGATACAACGAAATGATTGTTAACCAGCAGGATCGAAAAGGATCCTAATTTAATCCCTTTATAAGTAATCAATTATGTCTCTCTTTTTTGTTTCTTCTGTCCAAACGAACAAAATTAGCATTTTACATAATCCTCAATAGATGGTAGAAATTAGTAATATATTGTTTCCGAAAATTACTTTATTATTGACATAATAAAGTAAGTTGAGTGTGTAGTAAAAAAAAATACGCTACGTTGTTTGTAACCTCGTCTCTTTTTTTCTAAGGTTACTGTTAGAAGACTCAAACCGGCTTATATTTTTGAACAACTTGTGAATAACTAAGTAGCTAGTTTCAAAGGGCTAAGGACCGTTACTTCAAGTAACAATCCCAGGAAGATGACATGAATTGACTATTCTTGGTTGTACTTGCGCCTGTTATCTGGTGGTGAGGTCATCAAGTATTTCTTTCCTATTTTGGATGAGGATGATGTCAGTGATGTCGAAGATGACAGTGAGAGTTAAAATTTCTGCACGGAACACCAATAATTACTTAATTTTAATTGGGGCTCAAAGGGAACCCACGGTATCTCCTATGTTATACTTTTCATGGTATTCACAAAGGTTAATAAGAAATTAGAAAACAAGAATTTTAGGAATGATCCAAAAAATGGATCAAAAGATTGCGATCTTCGCCAATAATTAGATTTTGGGTCAGGAGCCACAACATTTTTGAACGGCCTCTAAATCGAGTTTCCGTATATTTTACGAAATAAGCACATCATACTGAGTTAAGTGGTAGTTTTGGTTTGGATATACTATTTGCAGTTCTCCGGATATAAGACGTACAAAAAAAGTTTGGTTAAATGAAATATATTGGATTTTTTGGATCAGGGGCCACAAAAATTTTGAATGGCCTCTAAATGGAGATTTTGTATTTTTTACCGAATAAGGACATCATACTGAGCTAAGTGGTAGTTTTGGTTTGGCTGCATTATATGTAGTTCTCCAGGTATAAGAAGTACAAGAAAATATTTGATTGAATGAAATATAGACACCCTATTGGATTTTTTGAATCAGGGGCCACAAAAATTTTGCATGGACCCTAAATCGAGATTTTATATTTTTTACGAAATAAGCACATCATACTGAGTTAAATGCTAGTTTTGGTTTGGCTACAGTATATGTAGTTCTCCAGAGCTAAGGCCTACAAGAAAATTTATAATTGAATGAGAAACATTGGATTTTTTGGATCAGGGCCCACAAAATTTTTTAACCGCTCCTAAATCGAGATTTCGTATTTTTTTTTACGAAATAAGCACATCATATAGAGTTAAGTAATAGTTTTGGTTTGGTTGCACTACATGCAGTTCTCCAGATATAAGATGTACAAGAAAACGTTTGGTTGAATGAAATATATTGGATTTTTAGGACGAGGATCACAAAAATTTTGAATTGCCCCCAAATCGAGATTTTGTATCTTTTACCGAATAAGGACATCATACTGAGTTAGGTGCTAGTTTTGGTTTGGCTACACTATATGTAGTTCTCCAGATATAAGGAGTACAAGAAAATATTTGATTGAATGAAATATACTGAACTTTTAGGATCAGGGGCCACAAAAATTTTGAATGAACCCTAATTCGAGAGTTCATATTCTTTACGGAATAAGCACGTCATACTGAGTTAAATGCTAGTTTTGGTTTGGCTACAGTGTATATATAGTTCTCCAGATTTAAGGCCTACAAGAAAATTTATAATTGAATGAGAAACATTGGATTTTTTGGATCAGGGCCCACAAAATTTTTTAACCGCTCCTAAATCGAGATTTCGTATTTTTTTTTTTTACGAAATAAGCACATCATATAGAGTTAAGTAATAGTTTTGGTTTGGTTGCACTACATGCAGTTCTCCAGATATAAGATGTACAAGAAAACGTTTGGTTGAATGAAATATATTGGATTTTTAGGATGAGGATCACAAAAATTTTGAATTGCCCCCAAATCGAGATTTTGTATCTTTTACCGAATAAGGACATCATACTGAGTTAGGTGCTAGTTTTGGTTTGGCTACACTATATGTAGTTCTCCAGATATAAGGAGTACAAGAAAATATTTGATTGAATGAAATATACTGAACTTTTAGGATCAGGGGCCACAAAAATTTTGAATGAACCCTAAATCGAGAGTTCATATTCTTTACGGAATAAGCTCATCATACTGAGTTAAATGCTAGTTTTGGTTTGGCTACAGTGTATATATAGTTCTCCAGATTTAAGGCCTACAAGAAAATTTATAATTGAATGAGAAACATTGGATTTTTTGGATCAGGGCCCACAAAATTTTTTAACCGCTCCTAAATCGAGATTTCGTATTTTTTTTACGAAATAAGCACATCATATAGAGTTAAGTAATAGTTTTGGTTTGGTTGCACTACATGCAGTTCTCCAGATATAAGATGTACAAGAAAACGTTTGGTTGAATGAAATATATTGGATTTTTAGGATGAGGATCACAAAAATTTTGAATTGCCCCCAAATCGAGATTTTGTATCTTTTACCGAATAAGGACATCATACTGAGTTAGGTGCTAGTTTTGGTTTGGCTACACTATATGTAGTTCTCCAGATATAAGGAGTACAAGAAAATATTTGATTGAATGAAATATACTGAACTTTTAGGATCAGGGGCCACAAAAATTTTGAATGAACCCTAAATCGAGAGTTCATATTCTTTACGGAATAAGCTCATCATACTGAGTTAAATGCTAGTTTTGGTTTGGCTACAGTGTATATATAGTTCTCCAGATTTAAGGCCTACAAGAAAATTTATAATTGAATGAGAAACATTGGATTTTTTGGATCAGGGCCCACAAAATTTTTTAACCGCTCCTAAATCGAGATTTCGTATTTTTTTTTTACGAAATAAGCACATCATATAGAGTTAAGTAATAGTTTTGGTTTGGTTGCACTACATGCAGTTCTCCAGATATAAGATGTACAAGAAAACGTTTGGTTGAATGAAATATATTGGATTTTTAGGATGAGGATCACAAAAATTTTGAATTGCCCCCAAATCGAGATTTTGTATCTTTTACCGAATAAGGACATCATACTGAGTTAGGTGCTAGTTTTGGTTTGGCTACACTATTATGTAGTTCTCCAGGTATAAGGAGTACAAGAAAATATTTGATTGAATGAAATATATTGAACTTTTAGGATCAGGGGCCACAAAAATTTTGAATGAACCCTAAATCGAGAGTTCATATTCTTTACGGAATAAGCTCATCATACTGAGTTAAATGCTAGTTTTGGTTGGCTACAGTATATATAGTTCTCCAAATTTAAGCCCTACAAGAAAATTCATAATTGAATGAGAAACATTGAATTTTTTGGATCCGGGTCCACAAAATTTTTGAACGGCCCCTAAGTCGAGATTTCATATTTTTTACGGAATAAGCACATTATACTGAGTTAAGTGGTAGTTTTGATTTGCATACACTATATGCAGTTCTCCAGATATAAGACGTACAAGAAAACGTTTGGTTGAATGAAATATATTAGATTTTTTGATCAGGGGTCACAAAAATTTTGAATGGGCCCTAAATCGAGATTTCATATTTTTTCCGGAATAAAAACATCATACTGAGTTAAGTGATAGTTTTGGTTTGACTACACTATATGTAGTTCCCCCGATATAAGGCCTACAAGAAAATTTCTGCCTGAAATATATTGGATCTCTTGATCCAAAAATATATTAACGATTTTTTCTAAATTGAGCCGGTAAATGTAACGGCCTTGTAAATATTGTTTTGTTTGTCTTCCATTGAAATAATTTACTACCAATAATCATGCCTTAAATCTGTGAATGTTTATTTAAGTTTCATTTGTGTGTTTCATTTTGCAGCTCTTTTATGTAATTATTTATTCTGATTTTACTTAGTTTGTTACGATTATTCTTCATCTATATCAAATATCACCAATTTATTGTAATAATTAATAACAAGTGTAATTGAGTATACAAATATGGCGTACTATGCACCATTAACTTTCTTAAAATTTATAACCATTTCCTATTTCTCAAACAAAATAAAAGTTAGAAAATAAATGAAAAAATAGTTGAGTTGATATTAAAACTTATAAGCAGTTATCTTATCTTGATTTTCTTCTCAATTTCTGTCGTAATCTTAGTTTATTTTTTGTTAAGAAATCATGTAATATATAAGAAGAGATTTGGTAAATTTAGAAGACTTTTCATCTATTACGTACATTATGACAAATTTAGTTAATTTTATCGAAGGCTATTAAAAAGCACAAAACAGCCTACTAAAGCAATAAGGCTCCCAGAAAAAACTTCCCTAATATTCAATGACGCCACATTATTTTCAATAATCTTGATATGAACATGTTATGCAACTAAATTGTTAATTATCTATATCTTTCTCTATCGAAAGTTTTACATCACATATAGTATAGATAACGTCATACGGTATCTCAACTTTCTACTTAAAGATATCTGTACATCAATATTACGAGCAGAAAAAACAATATATCGATTGTGCAACCATTGAATGCAAAGAACTTTAAGTTTGATCTCGCCCTTTGTATATTACGTTGAATTTACATAATTGCCTCATTGTTTGACACAAATGATATCTATATATATGATAATTTATAATAAATATGACTATGAATATGTTATAAACATGAATATGTGAAGCTGCGCGACTATTCATAAAATAATGTGATTAATGACACATCTACCAAAGAAGAGTTATGTTCAAAGTGCAGAAATTATATTTCTATTCAGTTGAAACTATTTACCACTAAGCGTTATATTTTATTATCAAACTATATTGTCTTATCAGATTAATAGATCTAAACCATATTCACGAAGAAATAAAATATAAACTAAAAGCAGGGAACTCGTGTTATTCAGTTCAAAAGATTTTGTCGTCGCGAATTCCTGTCGAGGAATTTGAAACTTAAAATAAATATAACGATAATCATGCCTGTTGTTTTCTATGGTTGCGAAACATGGTTACTTACTCTGAGTGAAGAACGTAGACTGAAAGTATTTGAAAAAAAGATCCTAAGACGAATATTCGAACCCAAGAGGAGCGGGAATGGGGAAACGAGAAAACTTCATAATGTTTGGAGATCGTTTACCAAACATTATTAGGGTCATCAAATATAGGAGGCTCAGGTGGGCAGGTCATGTAGCCAGAATGAAAGAAAGTAGGAACGCCTTCAAAATTTTAACTGGAAATTCAATTGGTAAATGGCCATTAGGAAGACCTAGACGTAGATGGGAGGACAATATTGAGATGAATCTCTGAGAAATAGGTATATACAAAGTAGAAACTGGATCTAGTTGGCTAAGGATAGAAGTCAGTGGAAAGCTTTCGTGAACGCGGCATTGAACCTCCGGGTTCCTTGGCCATAGAGTAGTTACTTAGTTAGTTTTTATTATATTATCTTTACTTCTCGCACATTTTGTACTAACCGAGTGATATGTAATATATATATATTATATAACAGGTATATATATATATATATATATATATATATATATATATATATATATATATATATATATATATATATATATATATATATATAACAGGTGCCAGGTTTAAGTAACTAACTTCGTTCTTATCGAAACATTTCTATTTCTTGTGATTATCGTTCTTTTTATGTATCTGAACTACTGACTATAAAAATATATGGATCATTATAATCGATTTATGTTACTAATGTGTTTTCCAACTGAGTTATTTACGCCTATGAATTCAACAACACGTAATAAATCCATTAAGTTAATTAACTCTAAATTTCATTCCACTTATAAATAGTAGCTGGTCGACTCGTGCGTTAACCTATATTCTTGAGATAACCTAAGAATTTGAGACGAACTCTGATTTGAATGTTGATATACAAACGAATAACAAAATTGGACATTACTAAAATCTGTTTTACACATGACCTATATTCTTAAGACAAGAAATTATTAACGAACTTCCTGTTATCCTGGTTGGAAAGGTGGCAAGTGCAAACAGATGCTTATACACCGGGGAGGAAAACAAAAGTGCTTGCAGAAACTAATGATCACCTGACTATTGTATCCTGATCTTAATAGAGGCAAGGGCGCCGATCCTGGGGGCCCGGGGGGCAGGTTCCCCAAGGCTCATGTGGGCCCCTCCATGGGGGGCCCAAAATGGTAATTTGAAGTCGGTTCTCCTATTTTTATATGTCATTCATTTTCCCCTTCTACTAATGCGTATCTCTCTTTAGCAAATCTATTTTATTGATAAACCCCTCCCTGACCTGAAAGTATTGTGCTACAGTACGTAAATATGTAAATTACATCACGCATAATACTCTTCCTCTGGCTAAAGGAGCTACTTCGTGCATTGTTTCTGTTGTTTTTGGAGTTTCGCGCGTAAAATGATAAAGACCTTTTAAAAAGCTAAGGAAAGAAAGAATGAATGAAAAAGGCCATTTAAAAAGCAAAGAAAAAGGAAAGGATGAATGAATGAAAACAGAAAAATGGAAACATAATATTCTGTTGGTTAAGGATCATTCGTGTTTTGTTATAATTTAAGGAAAGAAAAGATATACAAGAACAATAAGCTACAAAAGAACTCACAAAAGTAGTTATTAAGTATATCCGTCAAACTTCCGTTTCGATTTAAATATCTAAATCCCTATTCTAAAAATTGCAAATGAACCAAATTTTGTTGCTAAAATATTTGACAAAATCGAATTGGCAACACTGTTTAAAAAGGAAGAAAAGACTATATTTGCCCAATAAATCGGTGGCGCGGCGCAAGAGTGAGTAATTGTTGGTAGAGTAGTTGTGTGATTATAAACAATAGATTCTCCTCTTGACTCATTTGGATTACTCGAAGTCGAAGAAATCAACGACTGTGAAATGCAAGCTGTTCAATCATCACTTTAGAAGCTCAACTCTTTAACAGAAAATACGCTGCTAACAGAACATACACTTTGATTGTGAATGAAGTTATAAAAACATTCTGTAAAGCGATGGAGAAAAGGAAACAGAAAACGTTATACAACTATTTCATGAAGAAGACAAAACATGTAAGTACATAATACTGTATAATATCTGGGGAAGGGGTTCAATTTTGGGAAGTGAAAAATTAGTCTGCTTCTCTCTGCATAATCTAATGACTGTTACAAGCCGCGGCGCAAATCTGTCTTCAACTTTGGGGGGCACGAGTAAGACAGTTCCCATCAGTGGCGTAATTGAGGGGGAGCTTCCGAGCTTAAGCTCCCCCGAAATTATACTTACTATTTGAAAGTAAATGAAATATCTTGCAGAATTTTCACATTTCCAGCAAAACGTTAGCAAAGCCCCCCCGAAACAAAATCGTAAATACGTCAATACGTCACTGGTTCCCATATATATATATATATATATATATATATATATATATATATATATATATATATATATATATATATATATATATATTCTGAGAAGGGAGCTGACAGGGGCTTACTCTGGGAAGGGAAGAGATGAGACTCATATTACAGTAGATGGATCTGATTTCTAGGTGAAAATGTTGTGTATATATATATATATATATATATATATATATATATAGAGAGAGAGAGAGAGAGAGAGAGTAATTTGGGGCAATATGCGCAGTTTTTGACATTGGGCCTTCTAAAATTGTAACTATCAGACCAAGAAACCCGAAAACTTAGGGGAATATACTTACATCTTTCTGCTACCTACGAATGTAAAATATGTTTGCCAACTCAGCTTAGTAAAGAAAATAATGGAGTTAAAAGTGACCCTTCCAAAACGGGCATATTGCCCCAATATCGGGGTAAAAAGCACATATAGGGAAAATTTGCGCACATCTGCATTAAAAATATGTTTGGAACTCTTCTCTGCTTTATTGATAGATTCATATAAATATGAGTAGAAATAAATGTTAATAATACTAATGTACTATTGCTATACAATATCTACGCCTTGAGCAATTAGTACTCTAGGCAGAATTATGGAACATTGTTCTTAATACCTAATCCAAATCATTAACACACCGTAGGACCTACACATTAAAAAAAGTAGCATATCTAAATGTTTGTGTTGAAAATATTTGTAAGTACTGCAATAATTATGAACACACCTGTACAACATGCACTGTGTGTAGATTAAACATACCTTATATAGTGTAAATATATGCCTACATAGCCTAATAAAGGTTCTAATGTACTGCACTTCAAAAACAAGTCACATTAGTTTTCCCGTTTGGACATCAAAAATTATATATGGAAGTGATTTTAACAGTTGTCACAAGTTAACAATACATTGTTTCTTACGTTTTTTCTTGCGCATTTTTCATGATACCACTTGAAACAACTCATACACTTAACCCAATCACCCATGTTGGTTGCTTCACTTGCATAGTAATACCCGTTACAGGCAGCACAAAAATTGTTGGGATCTGCCATCATCTGACGTGTGTGAGGTTTGAGTAACTCATTTCGGCTGCAAACAATTCCTACAGTTTCCTTTGCACGCACATTGCGTTTAAACTTCTTGTTTTGGGCACATGATAGACTTGTTATCTTTAGTTTCTTCTAGTTGAGAATTTAGATATGTTGCGGGGTTGTTAGACATGTTGCACTTCTGGTAGACGTAGTGCGTGTAGCCTCTTGACGGGTGGGAACAGGCATGATATCTTGAAATGACGTAGTTTGATCCCTACTTTTATCACCACCATGCATTTTTGCTCCAGCAATTCGTTCACTTCGTGAAGCAGTTCCTTCTATTCCTTCAGATTGTCTGCAAGTACTGGTTGAAGGTTCTGCCGAAGTGTCGCCAGGGATTGTATCCACCTGGAACGCACTAATTGGTATGGTATCAGGGCTTAATGGACAAATTCCACATGTGCGGAAACCATTCACTGCTGAACCCACAGTAGCAGCTTTGCCCCACGCTGCAGCAAAAAGAGATCCAAAAACAAATTTACTTATCTTCCTTCCTCTATTCTGCCGAATGAAAGCTGAACACTGTTCATTCCAATAGTACTTTAATGGCCGATATATTGCTCTGTCAAGGGGTTGTAGCCAGTGTGTAGTATGGCTTGGAAGGCACAATAGAGCTATTTGATTATCTCCACAGAATTGAATTGCTTCAATGTTATTGTAGTATGTTGTGTGACCATCTAATAACAGCATAACTCTTCTTTGAGACTTGTGATGCTGAATATGTTGTAACCAAAGCATAAATGTTTCCTCTGTCATGTATCCTGAATCAGTCATGGCAACTGCGGAGCCTGGTGGTAGTCCATCCTGAAATTCTTCTCTCATGCTAACACCCTTAAAAATGATAAAGAGCGGAACGTAAACCCCTGAAGCACTCATACATCCCATTACAGTAACTGTTTCCCCCTTCTCCCCCGTAGTTAATGCATGCACCGATTTTAAGCCTTTAGCCGCCAACACTTTTCCCGGTTTAAATATCATTTGCAAATCCGTCTCGTCACAGTTGAAAATATGTGATGGAGGCAAACGATTACCTCCAGGGTTTTCCATTTGTTCATCGAGGAGTTTGAAAAACTTGTCACATTCAGCTTTATCCAAAGAAGCTGAACGTGCGTAAGAGAGGGGTTGAGCCTTTCGAACACTAACAACATTGTTCCGTTGCAGCAACCCATACAACCAATCATATCCTGGAGTTTCAGTGCGCGAACAAAATGGGTGTTTCAGTCCATACTTCTCTGCATATTGATATGCAATTTTTCGAGTGTCAGCCATAGTTAGTGGAAAACCCTTTGATTCCAACTGCAATAAATGTATTACTAAGTCCTTCTTCGCTGAACCAAGTACTATGGATGTTCCTAATTTTGGTCTATACATAACGTCTCTGTTGAACGCTTTCAGGAAACCCTCTGAAATCATCACTGATCACGACGTGCACTTACAGTTACAATCGTGCAGCTATACAGTTGAATCCCCCCCCCCCACACACACAAAATTGTTACGCTTTTATCACATCATACAAAATGAAACATTAACGTTTGGGGTAATTTGCACATATGTGCATTTTATCTTTAGATATATATGCGCATTTACCCCCAAAGTGTAAATTGTACTACCACTGGCAACCCTTAATTATAGATAAACTCGGCGGCCATTATGCTGAGTACGGACAAGCACGAATACCTCATGCTTCCATTCCACCTTGGAATTCTGTTCTAATAGCAATAGATTGTTGTTTGTAACTATATTTATAGTATCTCAAAGTTATATCAAACCATATGAAAATAAATTTTATACACTCAAAGTATTATTTATCTATGAAAACTGCGCTTCTTCTTGCGGTACGATTTTTCCCTTCTGTGCTCTCGTGACATACAACTCAACTTGCTCAGTCTTGCCAGGCAGCCAAGAAACCTTGCCCTGTGCATTTTTTCAGTATGTGCAATTTACCCAGAACCACTCTATATATATACCTTCCGCATCTGAATCGGCCCCTCCCCAAATTTACAGAGAAATCGGCGCCCTTGATAGAGGATACAATTTAAAGATGAAATGTAAATGATTAGCAGTAGAGCAAAAAGGGGGAACAGAGTTGAAATTAGTTATGAAAGTAAGTTGTAAAGGAAAAGTAAAAATGGAACCTGTAAAATGTACTATAACGCTACTTATATTATGTTCCGTTTATAATAAGTACTGTATATCACGGGTCAATGATCTATGATTCATATACAATAAAGTTAATACTGCACTGTACTCTCTCCCGCAGAATTTTAACTGACGGGAAAGTGCAGTAAGTTGAATAATATTTCTAAATTTGTAGCTCATGAAATTTACAAAAAGTAAAGAGGTCTCTGCAAAATCCAATATTTAATAGTAATAAACTATTGTTAATCTGTGAGAATATATGGGTGTTAAGAGTTTTCTGTATATTAAGGGGTCACCTAGAGTCACCACGTTGTGTTCACAGATAAATTTCACAAAATATAATCACATACAAAGCCATTTCCCTGTTCTCAGCTCATAGAAATTAGAGGGAGTCAAAATTTATGGACGTTTCTTGTTGTTTGTAATAATATCTTGCCTGTATGGAATTTACATTACTTATTTGTCATGCGGGATTACACAACAGCAGAGGATAGAATGAAATGTAATGGTTCTGGGGCGTTCCTTTAAGAACATTCTTCTTCCTATTCCTTTATCCAAGTTGTGAATTAACACCTGGCAATGAAGGGCCCTCGCACCTATTACACAAAAAACGAAACTAATCTACCTGTTGTAACAGGCACGTAGCCAAGGGGTGGGTCCGGGGGTCCGGACCCCCCCCCCTTCGGATCCAGATATGAAAAACATTAAGGATGGATAAACAAAAAGATCCGAGAAAAAGATGAATCAGAGTCAAAAATATAAAGCTACAGCAAGCGTTTTGTTACTCTTTCATATGAGGAGCTTTGTGTGGAGGAAACGGGGGGGGGGGAGTCAAGTTGAAAATGGATATTATTGTAACGAAGCATACCGAATTCCATCTATCTCCATGGATAACATAGACTCTCCGGTAGAACTTAAGAAATGCCTAGAATCAACAATAATATGAGCCATTTTGAATTTCATGGCAACAGTAATCCATTTTATAGGATGTCTTTACTCTCGAAAGAGATCTTGTTACTATCGTTGATGACATTAAACGAAAATAAGAAAAAGAACAAAGAAAGCAAGAAGAACCGAGTTCGAATGACCTCGGAAGACTATATCTTTTTCAATACTTTTTTATATTCTTTTACTCAAGATTTCTTCATAGTTTTTTAAAATTAAAATTCTTACTAACATATCGTCATTTTAATGTCCTAACAAACCAATATGGGTATGTTGCCAGTAAAATAGTTTAGATTGATCGATCCCCTGGTGTGTAACCACAGTATTTCGTCACGGACCCCCCTATTCCGAAATCCTGGCTACGTGCCTGTGTTGTAAGTATTATAAGTGATTTACAAGTGATACAAAAGATAGCATATTTGTATTTGAAATTCATATTAACAAGATAATAAATAAAGCAAACTGAAATCTTGGGTTTTGTCTAAGAATTCGTAAAGCAGCTACAGTTCAAAGATTGCATCAAACCTATATTCGCTCGAAACTTGAATATACAAACCTTGTGTAGAATCCAGACACGAATAGTAACTCCCTAAAAATAGAAAAGTCAACACCAAATTTGTAAGATATATCATATTATTTACAAGGATACGAACAATATTCCTTCAACGTAATACTAAATAGGAATTTCATACGGGCGACTCTAGCAGAAGAACAGGAGGGACTGTTCCTCCCAATATATTGTATAGAGATGAAATGGATCAATGCTGAAAATATTTAAATTTATATGCATGAAGTAAAGAAATATGCAAAAAAAGTAATCTGTTGTTGACTATTAGGTTGGTGCGATTTAAATGTTCAACCACTCTCTGGGACGTTCGGTCTTAGAGATATCCTGTAGCTTCAACTTTTGGTCCTCGCAAACACCTCATTACTCTCTAGGAAGTTTGCTCTTTGAGTTTTATCCCCCTTCTAGGACGCTTTGCCTTTAAGAGGTACCTTACATAAACTACTTGCCCACAAGAGCCTTGGATCCTATCACCATTAGACGCTCGGTCTCTGGGTCACTACACTATCTCACCAACAAAACTACCAAACATCTAAAAGGACTTAGTATTACAGACTGTAATTACTGTATATAGGAAGAATTTTATAATAAAAGGAATTGCGGAAGTCCAAAAATTCCTGTGTACCATTATTTTAAAATCTACTCTAAAAAGAACTTAACAATACAGAGTGTTCAAAAACACACAGTATTTTCCTTAATAGCTCGTTACTCTAAGTATCAATGCAAGCCACTTTTCAGATAGATGCGTGTGTGTGTGTCTGAGCGATAATCGTTGCCGAGCCTGGCTGCTGGTCTGGTCGTTAGGTCCGGAGGCCAGAGTAGAAGACGTATTCCAGACAGAGGATAATGGATTCATCTGGCGGTATAGAGGCGAGCGTTATGCTGCTGAAGATAAGTACTCACTAAAGCTCGGAGGATATGACTGACAAATCACGAAGGTACTAATGCTATTCTTCTGAACGAAGGTCAATGTGCGACTTATTTTAACATTCCCTCTCTTACCAAATACTAGAAAGTCAAATGTAGTTCCTATATGACAAATGTGAAAACGCTGTAATTTCCTACTCAATTGCAAGTTTATATACGAGCACAGGACCGTTACGGTGTCTAAGGTAAAAACTACTCTCATCGCTAAATACCACCACCCTCGAATCTCCTTGTCATTGCAGTCTCTAGCGATATAACCAAAACGCTGTTGCTGATGAGCAGGTATGAGAACCACTTGTACGAAAGGAACTCGGGAAGGTTGATCGATCTTCAGCAATCGATGTTTAGTGTTTGTGTGCTCACATGGAAAACCCATAGCAGCTTTGATTGCACTGGCGGGTGTCGTTTTGTCAGTTAAGGCGGTCAGGTTGATAACTTTTTCAAGAAGCTCTTCAATACGCCATGAAAGCACGTCGGTTATGAAAACATTCCGTCGCCAATCATGTATAACCACCGATGATAATGACCTATGCTGGTGGCAGTTCAACGAATCGACCATCAGTCATCTTAGTATCTCAGCATACGGCTACGGCTATACTTGAAGACACAGTACAATAAGGGTTCGCTGGCATCGTCGTGGAATTGCATACACACAATATGATCACACTTAACTACGATTGTCTAGTTGTACGAGTGCTGCTAGCACATGTACTTTACAGACACTACGATCAGCCTGCCGTTTACGGTGGCTGATGTACGTATTTCGCTCGAATCGAGTGATGTGTACGGTGTTAACTAAAATGCATTTCAACTGGTATCTTAGTTCCACGTCCCACGAAACGAAAATTGAAATTCAAATATGAATACTGTTACCCATGAGACAAGAAGTGCATTTTCAAATTCGAAAAATGAAATGAGATGAAATCTTTCAGTTTAACGTCCCACACTTATACCGTTTAGGCTAAGAGAGACGAATGATTAAGGCAAGTGAATGACGATGGAATAATTGGTGGAATGAGCATGTGAAAGAAAGGAGTAACCCGAGAAAACCCATGGACATGATGTTGTCCACCACAAATTTACTTATCTGGGGATCGAACTAGGGACGTCGCGCATCAGGGGAAAGCGCTATCCACTGAGTCACCGTGTTCCTAATTTACAAATTCGAGAAGAGACAAGAAATTTCTTAAGTCATGTGGTCAACGCTATTCACTCCAAGTTCTAGATCTCAAACACTGGTTTAGTAGTCCGGGAGCAAGTGGTATAAAATAGCATATCCGTGCGATTTTAATGGTATAATTGTGAGACATTTTTCCCTCTTTTGATATACATTAGCTATGACATTTTTAGATGTTGCTAAGTGAAAAAAAAATCCACAGGCTAATATGGCAACCATTTCAAAATGGCGGCTGAGCCATATATAAAAGTGTTAATATTTCGGTTATTTTTCATCCGATTTTGATGGTAGTTTTTTAATTGCAATAATTTTAGTTATTACACTTATTGCACTATATGTAGTGGTTTTTCACTTTAAAAGGAAAGCGTTATTTTTACGTCTAAAATTTCCTTTGTATTCCCTGTCTGAGTTATTTTCCAAGGTATCTTGGTAACTCTATTTTTAAAATTGCATGTATGTTTTAGAATTTATTTATTGCCACTAGGCTATACATTTCACTTCAAATATAGTCTTTCTTTCGAATTTTAAAGGGTATAGAATGAACGTTTATAAAGCAATGTTCCCTAGTGTAACAAATACAAAGAAAACCTATAAAAATGATAGAATGTGCAGTATGTTTTTATATTATAAATCATATATTCATTCATTTTTAAACTCCGTACCGCAGAATATCAGCAAGTGTACTGCACTGCTCACATACAGTATAATTTGAGATACGTTACTGAGAAGAGCTAAAACTCCTCTCCATGACTCTCTTAATCCGATAAATGTTCAGCGTATTTACTATTCACACAAATGTAAAAGTAATCGTCTCCACACATGCACAAATCAGTGCACGGAGCATGTATTGCCGACAGGATCATAATTTAGTCAAACATTGACTTTTATTGCACGAATATTACACTAGTTCAAGTACAGTAGACGGAGCACGGAGAGCGAAAACACCATTCTGAATAATCCAGCCATAATCGTTGTCAGATGAAGAAAGTTTAGGATTTGCCACATACATTGATAATGTGCTCGTAGTATGGCAAGATGAAGAGTTGGTTGTGTTGGAGGCAATTTCTCGGATTCCAAACACTTCTTCTGAAACATAGTCCATCGAACATCACTAATAGTTGAATTCTTGGGAATGTACAACATAGACACAAATTTTTCCAAGACACTGAAAATGGATTGAGACGGTTTGTGTTCCAATTCAATTTCCGTAAAAGCACTGAAACATTTGGAGTAGCACTTTTGGAGTCTTCCAGCACGAGATTTTGCGTTTCCCCGCAAATCCACCAGTTGTATCACAACCAGTAAAGGCATGGAATCCTGGAAGGGCATTGACTTTTCCTGATCGTAGAGCATCATACATTCTTTGTTTCTTCTGACATTTCCAACAACATACGAAGCGTCAGGACAAAGCATAGGGTAGCACCGTAGCAACATCGGTATCAGGTGAGTAAATGTCAATAGAAGCTGCACCTCGGTTTGTAGCATCTACAGCATGAACTGTGATCTTCGTATCTGTTTTTTCCTGGGAACTACAGAGGTGCTTTACATCGCAGTGTGAAGAAGACACTTTGTTACTCCACGTAATAATAGTTTTTAGATTGTTCTTAACGCACCATGCTACCATCTTATGGGCTAAATACCCCGTCATTTCAAATTTAGTTTCTTCATGTGATAAAGCATCTTCACAGTAACGCTGTTAATTCTTGTTGAATCAGTAATATGGTAATCGGCTCTGACTCCCTCAGCTAAACGCTTCACTCCTGTCTGATTCTTTAAAGACATTGGTAAATCGTGTATGTCAAACACAATTTGAACTTCATCATATTTGTTGAAATAGTTCTTCACACGACTGATGAAGTGATCAGCCAGATCTTTGCATGTCATGATAGATGGTGGTTTATTAAGGCTTTGAAGCAGTGCCATTCCATAGAATATTGCAAGCCGCATTTCAGAATGAACCACAGGAGTTTTGTGTTGATCTACAGCAGTCAATGTCTCCAGAATGCATAAAAAGACTGCTCTTCTTTGGTGGTCACAGCGGCCTTCTGAGATAAAAAGAGCACGTGGAACAACACCAAGTTCGTAGTTACTGATTGCATCTTTAAGGTTCATAGTTTAACCTGATCCTGTTTTTAACACATGGCTTACACTCATCGTCCAACGTTGTAGATGATGTCGCACATCTATGACATGCCCATCTTCTTGGTTAATAGCTGTATTAATTTTTATTTGTAGTGTTTCGTTTCCACTTTTTTTTATTGCATCAATGAGGTTTTCCTGAGACTAATCACATGATAGTTTTCTGAAAGGATTTGCTCAGGTGTGGGGTTCATTGCACAAGAAACACTCAGTTTACTAAATGTAACACACTGAGAACCTGTCAACCTGGAAGTGCTGGGTATGTCTAATTCCATTGGCTCAGACAGAGAAGACAGGTTCTGTTTTTCATACCTTTGCTTTGAAGTTTACTGCGGTTAGTGATGGTTTGGTAGCAACTCCCATGCCATGAAACCTTCCGTCCAAGTGGTGTGTCAGATGTGATTCCTCGGAACCTTGCAGCTGCAGTCACACACTGTTCGTCATAGTTCTGAGTGCTGAGTATAGTTTAGCACTTGTTCATGTGAGATTAGATTTTCAACTATTTTTTTCTTGGTATTGGTTTAACAAATTATGCACAAACTACAGTCAGTGGGTAACTTCGGAATTTTTAAAGAAAGTGCTCTTGATCCATCGTAATTTTCTGATTTTAAGCTCCGCTTTTTTCAAAGTTCAAATGATGAACGTCTTCTTGGTGTTTAACTTTATCCACAGTTTAGGGGCTCAACAACTTTCTCCTATTGTAAACTCTCTTATTATGAATTCCACTACACGACACTGAACTAAACAGAACTGAAGTGCAATGCACTACACTTCTCGCAAGTTGTTACTAAATCAAGGTCTTTAATCTTAAGTCGCTAGAGCAACAATGATCTAGGAAGCGTTTATATACACAAGATTATAAATATGAATTAATCTATATATTATTACATATACTGAGACAGGTTTAATACTTTAATATTCCTTTAAACAATTAAAAGCAATATAACGTAAATGTTCATTATTATATTTTAAAACGAACATGTATTATTTATGGGAGTAAAAAATAACGTTTTTCTTTTAAAACTGGAAAACCACTACAGATAGTGCAATACGTGTAATAAATAAAAATATTGTCCCAATATAGACTTGCAACTTGAAAAAACGATCATCAAAATCGAATGAAAAATAGCCGAGATACGAACACTTTTATATATAGCTCAGCCGCCATTTTGAACTGGTCGCCATATTGGCCTGTGGATTTTTTCACTTGTCAACATCTAAATTTGTCATAACTCACGTACAACAAATAAGAAAAACCAAGCTTCATATTTGTACCATCAAAATCCCACGGATGACCACTTGCTCCCGCACTAAATTGTTACATGATTCATAAATTTAGTTTTAAAAACACTATAAAGTGAAATTTGTACGAACACAATGAAAACAACGATCAACGTTTTAAGATGCGCGAATCATTATACAACACATATCAATAATAAATGTGTTTTACACGTTCTTATATCACATCCTTCGTAGAATTTTCGCGACACGAAAGGATTGTAAAATAACTTCTAGATGAAAATGAGAAGAAAATCAGGGTATAAATATAAAAATGATACGAGACAAGAAAAGGGATTCCGAGAATCGAGACAAGACGAGAATTAGATAAAAATCTACGCGACGAGACGAGAAAACCTTATTTGTCATCTCGTCTCGTATTCTTGTAGACAACACTAATACGAAATAGTTTCTATGGACCAAGACTAACGATGATGAGCTTTGATTGCAAATGCTATTAGCTTTCATCGAGTAAAATAGGTAAATTTTAGATACAGTAAACATATACAGTGTACGCTACAGTGGCGGATCTAGACCATGTCCGAGGAGCCTAGGCTCCCCAGTTTTTGAGTTACAAAAATAATTTAAGCTATTATTAGTATATTTTTGAAAGTATATAGTAAACTCGAGATATACCTATCATAGTCTAGGATCTGGCTCTCAGTCTTATCTTCTAAGTCCAACTCTGGTTCATTGACTTTGAAGAAATTTTGATTGCTTTACCTCGGTAATTTGTATAGTGAATCTTGGCATAAAAGATCAGATTCGGAAGAAATATACAGTACGTATGAAGCAAATATTAAAAGTTGGAATTCAAGAAATGGTGAATGATTAAACGGTTAGCGTACACACCTTTGGCGTGGGAAACGCGGGTTCGATTCCCGGCGGGAGCTTATGTGATTCGGATTTTACGTTAATCAGTAGGTTCCGTCTTATAGTCTTGCTGCTGAAAGGGACGTTCAACTTAAAATCAACTCAACTCATGGCGAATGATGGTGAAACTGGAAATAGTTGTTAACAAAAAAAATCCCTCCTAGCAATGGCGTATTTAAGGGGGGGCTTCCGGGCTTAAGCCCCCCGAAATCTTACTTACTATAGTAAAGTATATGAAATATGTTGCAGAATTTTCACATTTTCAATGAAAGCCCCCCGCCTCCCGAAAGTTAGCAAAGCCCCTCCCGAAACAAAATCGTAAATACGCCACTGCCTCCTAGTAATATTATTTGCTATCGGGGAGAGTAGCAAAGAAATGTTTGATTATAGAAACACATTGATTATAAGCACAAATATATTTACTTTCAGATAAGACGATTTTTACTTCGGAATCTGAATCGAAAATTGACATGATGCCAGAAAACATAAGGGAAGGCTCTAAAAGTAACACGAGATGAAAATAAATATGGACAACATTAAAGTAATAGTGGTTGGAATTATTGAGACTGTGACTGTGCTGGCTGAGCAAGAAAGAAAAATAGATGCCTATTTTTCAATATCTAGGTACTACTATTAACAAAGAGATGAAAATGTGAACATTAAATGGAAAGCAACGAATGAAAGGTGAAAATTATTTATAATGATCATAATAACAATAAAGAGAACTACACCATGTTAGTCACTAATTGAAGAGTTACAAAAGGACTCAATAAAGAGTATTGCATTGTACAAAGCAAAAACGTGGTTATTACAAAATTATGACAAAAAATATTCGAGTTCTCGAAATTTGCATTTTGAGATTAACATAAATCTTGAAACGATAAAACAAAGATAGAGATGGGAAATAATGGAAGGGAAGGAATATAATAATAATGAAAAAGATAGTAGGATATTGTTGGAGAAGAAATTGTACTGAGAATGACGTGGTAGAAGATAGTTGTGGTGGAAGTGAAACAAGGAAGATGGAGAAAAATTAAATTAATGAATAGTATTAAAAATAGAATTTTTATGTCAAGGCAAAGAAATTACTTAAGGATCGTATTGAATGGAAACTTTTAAAGTTGTACCAAGTGGCCTATCAACGAGGGAAGAAAATTCGGATCAACTGTGTTGGCAGAGGTAGAAGCAGGATCCCGCTAACTCTTAATTTAAAAAAAATCCCGTTTGTTTAAAATTTCACGTAAATTTAGTTGGAATCTTCCAGCATTCTAATCATCTTCCTCAATTTTAACATGCCAGAGACTCCCACGGAATTTCAAAATTTCTTGAACCACCCTTAAGCAAAGAATACTGTATTCATGTATAAAGTACTAAGTAATAAACCTGAAGCTGCGAATTCCTTTCGAGCGTTCAATTAAACGTATGGAATAGAAAAATATGCATAGCAGATTGTAATCTCATTTATTGTACAGTAAGGGACACTTCCGGATGGTACACTTTTGCAGTAAATTCCCATATGGGTGTACCATCCAGAAGTGTCCTTTACTGCACGTACAAAGGCACAAACGAGTATGCAAAGTAAGTCGCCGATATGGAAGATGAGCGCACTCTACATAGACTCAGGAAAAGACAAATAATGTACTTATAGATGTTTATACTGACTGTCCTATAATCTAAAGCGAAATAGTACCTTTATCACTAAAAATTATATTTGAGTAAAACACCTCTTAAGTTCTGGTTCAAATCAATCAATAATATTAGAACTATAATATTTCCAATTTTCATTTATTTATAACTACATTCTCAAACAATGAAACTATATTTGATAGCATAGAATATGATAGAAAAAACAACGTCAACAACAAAATTTTATATATCCCAAAGCCATTCTGGAGCAGGTAAATTGTACTGATCGTTGGAATAAATGGCGCATTGTTTGTAGTCGCAGGGCACTTCTTGCCACGCGTAGAACAATCTATTGGCAGTTGGACACGAAGAAATATCCACAGTGACAGAATTGGATGTAGAGGATGAGATACTGACTTCTGTGTACTCATTATTACAAAACACCTATAAAAATAAAAAAAGAGAATATTTTGTAATTTTTAATCATGTTTGGAGTATTATCCAAAATATTTAAGACAAAAGTAGATAGGGTTTGTTAAAATTTGAATAGGGCCATTTTCAAATATTGCAACAATATTCAGACTTCCTAATTCACATTATTTTCAATATAGTTATATTGGTAAAACATGTTTATTTGTAGATAAACTTTAACCTTCTGTTTGTGTTACGGTTGTCCTTGAATTTAGTAAGGATAGCAAACGTCATATGGGCTGTTTGCATTTTTAAACTCATTCTTTGTTTTATAGTTTCGTCATTTGTATAAGATTCCTGCAATCTGAAAAGTTTTGTATTTAGTTCATTATGTTCTCATTGCCATGTTGTTCATCAAGAATTTTAATATCTTTTGATTGCTAAGTAATGAGATTAGAATTAAGGAACTTAAGCATCAAAAGGTTACATGCCAAATATTCAAATGAAATGCTTGATAATATAATAAGTCAACTTAATAACATGTAAAACATATAGCAAATACCTGTGAGTATATCAACTGAAAGGATTCTTACACGTATATCACTTTACTTCTGTTACTGATATATTCTGATTACTGATATTCTGATATTCTGTTTACTGATATGACTTTTGAGTTACTAATATATTCTATTTTACAGCTTTAAAAAATAGTTCCAATAACTGCAAATGAAGAAAATTAATTATTTTATTGAGGTCTCTTTCAACTCGAAAATAAAGTACCGGTATCGGTTATAATGAATACATAGGGTCAAGATGGAAACAGTTTTAGGATAAATGACCTGAAATATTGGAACAAACATCATTTAGAGATCTCAATATTTCTTCAACTAAATCCGGTATAAATTTTCACTTATATCAACTATAAGGGTTTAAGTGAGTGGAAACGTCGCTGTGCCACAGTATAAAGCCTATTTGAGATTATGAAGAAGAAGAAAAAATTTTAACATATGACTATTTTCAAAATCGTATGTCTAATGAATTACCAAAATCATACTATTATGCAATTATTTATAAATATTACTTTACCTTTTCTTGGCATCACTCTCTTCTAGTTTCAGAACACATTACACACCGATTGCTGCCATTGTCTTTTAAACCTATACAGCTCAACTACAATCAGGCTGACATAGTATATCTAAGAAACGACGCTACATTTATTCAATTTAGTTAGTGTTGCAAGCCGTTTAACCGAAGATAATGTGAGACTTACAAACGTTGCAAACGTCGTTGTTGGATTTAAATCCACAAATATTTGACCAAACAATAGAAGTTTGTTGAAAGGTACAAATTTTGCACCTCCAAATAGTTTCTCAGAACAGTTTGACACTACGAAATGGGCTGGATATTTTCTAGAAGAACAATATCTTTGGCCAGTCAGATACCACTGCGAGAAATCAAATGAACAACCAGTACGTGAATTCTAGTAATTCTAATCTTACGACAAGGAATCCTGTAATATCTATCAGGAATATTTGTCCTCCACATTAAGCCACTATTGAAAAAGCTAGATGGGATTCCGGGAGTAGGATTTCTAATACCAAACGGACGTATGAAAGCAAATTATTTGTTTCTCAGACTCGTGTCAAAATATCTATGGTGTTATGTGTCTATTCACCCAAATGACGGTATGAATGACAGTCTTTGGTGAAATTTCTTATAACTTCTGCATTTTTCTCAAATCATTCACGAAATTTGAATAAAAATATACTTAAAATTCAAAATTTTGATTCACACAATTATTTTTCCGCGCTTCCTATTCCAACTAGATTTAACATGTTATTCTCAAATAAAACAATGCTCGAAGAAATATTTACCACAAAAATATCGCATAATAATGCATAAAATGTAAAATTACAATTTTTGTAACAGAGCATCAAGTGGATGCGTTAAAAATACCTTCAAGTGATCATTTCAGTATAGCTTGTTTCTTACTGTTTCTTACTGATAGCGGTTACTTACCAAAAATCCATTGTTGTTTAGCACTCTAATGTTTGTGTCATATGTAAGGACCAATGAGTTTCCTTGTTTCTGGATGTTTGTTACCTGCGTCAACGAAATGAATGTTTATTAATATTTACACTGTAATAGATTAATAAATAACATATCAATCAACACTACATGTCAAATACTATAAAAATGAATTTACTTACATATTTTGTTTAATTTGTAAACTTTCTAAATCTTATAATCAAAAGAAAGTTTTCCATTTTAAAAAAGAATACATTTTCGCTTTTGCCTGTGTTCAGCCTAAAATGGTGAAGATTTCTTAGATTGATAGGTAACTATCAATCGTTATACTAAAGTAGACCAATATTTTTTCGACTGAAGTGAAGCAAAAAATACTGAAATCAATATGTGTAAAATTACGGCGAGTGGCTACAATATCTTCTGCCTATGAGTGGCACTAAATGTTTGTCATATTTCGGAAATTTAAGAAAGATATATGGAATTTTTGTTTGTGTATCTGGTCCATGTGAGAAAGACTAACTTAGGTATTGAAGTTTACGTAAGGGTAATGGACCGAACTGCTTTCCGTATTATTGCATCATTTACTTGCTAGTAAGTTTGTAACTGTCTCGCTTACAGGCTTACAGTTTTTGAAAATAACCTCTTAGAAAGAGTTTGGTATACAAATGTTCAACGAACTGAGTAATTGCAAAGAGTTGGAGAATGGGTAAGTTCAAAACACATATGGGTCACAGTAAAGTGACACTAATCAATCAATAAAATTACTAATCAATCATTCAGATCAATCAGTTAAATCAATAGAATTAAAACATCTTAGAAGACAGGATACCACTCGCATCGGAAGTATCAAGGAGTTTCTGATTGGAAAGGTTTTAAAAGGGAAAGACCGTTGTCTCTATAAAGAAAGTTGGAAAGCTGTGAAGTGAGATTCGTACTACGTAACATTAATCTAGAATGATTTGACATGGCACGGGTTAAAGTCAAATGGCGAACTTTTGTTTCCGTAACGACAAACCTTAGGATTTCATTTTAAATTATAGAGCTGGTTGGTTACTGTTACTAATACTTGATAATGGTGGAAGTTAAAATGGGACTGGAATTGATTCAGTCACTTGATTGATGATGAAACAACGATTTTGAAATAGCATTAGAAGACCACTTTTGTATTATCTTTCGATCTGCTGTTTCAAATTTCTAATAACGACTGAATAAGAAGGTTTAAGTTGTGTAATTAAGCTTACATAGTTCTAAAATAATCACGCGTTCATCAGGTGAAAGAGTAAGTCTACACACTCTTTTATACCTACAAGTGCTCAATATGGGCACCTTTTCTTATACACTAAACATTCAAGCGCTGAACTTGTTCCTTCACCACTAGGTTAGCATCTTCGTGTAATGGATGCAACAGCTATAACGATCTTACTTCTCTAGTAAGATATGGTCCTAAGTAATAGGGCACATAAATAATATATGTGCCTATCCTTCGGAAAGAAACACACGCGATGATGATGATATCAAAGCCTTAAAACCACAAGAGAATACGCATAGTTATACGAGCCATGACCATCGATGCAACGATAAGAAAAAATCGCATTAACTATACCTGAACTTCCTGTAGAAAATAAAAGATGCACAGTCTTATTGTCAAATACGAGGACAGTTTTTTTTTCGACCTCCCTTAAACTACCGAAAGAGAACCATGTGAAATGACGGTGCGAAAATAAGATAAATTATTTTTTGGATATCACCCATTCCGCACAACGAAAGACATACTTTGTCATTCATTCATTGTAGGGTAGCGAGCGTGAAACATATAAATTGCAATCGAAGTGGCCAAGAAATACTAGATGAAATTTGGTTATTCCAATTTGCTGCTGAATTCTCTGAAATTCCAAGATCAGAAGCTTAGAAATCATAATCTACACCGTTCACGAACTACGTGATTCACGTGTTCACATTCAGATCGTTTGCTGCTGCAGATTTACTATCGTTGTGTACGTCGGTGTCCTTCTTTAAACTCTCTGCAGCACTTGTGCACTCAGCAATCACTTATAAAGTTCCCGTCACCGTAATCTTTACTCACTCGACGATGAATTGCGGCTGTATGCCCTTCTGCTTGAAGAAATCGAAATCATTATGTAGTTCACACTTAGTGGGCGCTTTGTTTGTAGTCGATATGTTTTAATGGTCCTACTCTAACAATGATTGAATTGCAGAGACTGTCTTTTGGTGTGGGTGATGATCAATAAAAACTATGCCTCATTCTTGTTTCATCATCTTATATACTTCTTCTCTGATTGCTTAACACAAGTTGAAAAATTCAACCCTTGTAATTACTATTGCATCTTGTAGATGAGAGAAGAGCAAATTCTGAAACATGTCAAAATAGGCGAGTTTCATAATAGTTTTCCTGAAAAACGAATAATCTGAATACTGCACGATTGGAAATTGCGCAGAAAATGTTAATATCGAATTTTCCTTTAGTGTTATACTATTTTCTGTTAATTTTCAATGGGGTCATTGAATTAGTATGTTAACTGATGGTTGAAAGTAACAGAACTAAGAAACTTCTCATAAGCTCCTTTTTGATGGCAAAGTCTGGGGATAAAATATGATTTGCAGGTTTCAGAATATACAACAGTTCTGAGCAGAACGACTTCACGTGCAATCTATTTATTAACATCTTGTACATTGCGTGGGCGCCATTCTTAGTTCGGGGTTATCTTGCCATACTGATTTTGTATGTCTGTATGAGGAAGACATTCTGACTTCTTCCGTCTCATACACGCGGCCATCGTCTAGAATTGTTTTTACACAACCTCCTTTTTCTTGTTACGTAAAAAAAAAAAAAAAAAAAAATCCAAATTCAGGCCCGAAAATTCGCTTAACCTTTATTTTACGGCTGTCAGTACACTGCCAGAATATTAAATCCGTTCTTTCCCGCGTGGCACTGTACTGACACAGGCGAAATGTTTACTTTGACCCGCGAGCACACATATTTTTTTTTTAATGATGTGCCTTATTGTATGAAGAGATAGTCCATAGTGAAAGGAACCAAAAACGTTGGTTCTCAACCGGTGTGCTCGCGGGTCAAAGTAGACCTTTCGCCTGTGTCAGTACAGTGCCACGCGGGAAAGAACGGATTTACTATTCTGGCAGTGTACTGACAAGCCGTAAAATAAAGGTTAAAGTATCAACCGAATTACGTTCAGCAAAGTACAGAACCAGAAAGTATTCGTTCAGGAATTGATACTTCAATGCTGGCACTTTCAAGTGGTTTGATAGGAAATAAGTTTTCAGTATTACCAGTTAAATTTTTTAGATCTCTTTCATCAACTTTAGATGAAAAAGACGTATGTTTATTTAAAAACCATACGAATCATTTATAATTCCGATATTATTTTATGCATATGCAGTGTTAAATTATAACATGAAAGCCAACATGGGAATGACCATCAACATATATGTCGTTCAGAGCACAAGGAAATCAAGTTCATTACTAAGATTATAAGAAAAAAAGCATAAGATTTGTAACGCTGTTTTTCCTACATTTTAAGGGTTATTTACAGCATTTGAAGATGAGTCTTTTACCTTCTGAAAGGAGCTTTAGGTAGAAATATTAAAGGTGAAAATATGTCTAAAATGACCCAAAAATAGACTTGATTCCCTTGTTTACTGCACGCGCCATGTTATGGACCTCGTGATCGAAATATTTGATTGGATTATTTCAAAATTATTTATGTTTTTCACGTGCCTGTGGACCATGTGCTGGATAACTCTTTTCGCCGTAGACAAGATTTAATCCACCCCAACTAAGTCTATCTGCAATGGTTTGTTTGTCTCGTGGGTGAATACTGAAAAAAAGAATGAAAGAAAATAAATTAAATAGCG
Organism: Thermobia domestica; assembly: GCF_964235325.1. Lineage (NCBI taxonomy): Eukaryota > Metazoa > Arthropoda > Insecta > Zygentoma > Lepismatidae > Thermobia > Thermobia domestica. The sequence goes on along the minus strand of NC_137457.1, from coordinate 259,100,084 downwards.
CACACAAGCGTTTCAACTTCACCAAGTACAAATATGTCTATTCAATTTAATTGTCAACAATATTATTGTTCATGAAAATTTTTCTTCTTTCTTAGAATTTCAAATAAAGTATTTTTTAACGGTGTTATGCCTGCACTATTTTATTTAGCCCGTTGATTAGTATGGAGAAATTATTTTTCTGTAAGAAACTATATCATGAGGGAGAGCTAGAGAGTATCGTGGTAGGAAAGAGATTGAGGGGACGAAGGAGGTAAACGGTATCAAAACGAAAGAATCGTACGTGAAGATGAAGACCGCTGAGCATGGAAGTTTTCTCAGTTGTGGAAACTGATCTGCCATTAATGATTGATTTTAAGATTTTATGATCGATTTCTGGTCTTTCGATATGAGCGTTTGCTACTACGCTACGCGGTGCCACGCCACTAATGGCAGAATACCTATGTTGAGGTTCATAACGATTTTTAATGAACTGAAATTTTATTGATTGGAGTTTACTGATTTCTTGATCAAATCTAGCTAAATGTCTCTTATTTCGTGAACATAGACGACCCTGAGGTGACGTAGCTGAAAAATAAGATTTTGTGATGTGCCGGCTACAAGCGTGCTTTATCCTGTGTGGTCCGCCGCGCGGCGCTCCAGTCGGCAGCAGCGCGCTCCCTGGCGGGGAAATTTGTGGTCTAAACTAAGCAATGCACCGGGCAGTAGTCGCGTTCGAGCTCTGACGCAGTGAGGGTCAAAGGTGGCGCAAAAGCTGTTTTTTTTTAATTTTTGTCACTACAGAGAATGTACGAAATGGAGTGTTTGCCGAGGCAGACCTACACGATTAAGTGTTACTTTCACCTGGGCGAAACCGATTCCGGAACGCTTGTCCAGGACCCAGGCTATCCAGTGGTTCAATGAGTTCAAGAACAGACAGGAGACCGTTAAAGACATGGAGCGGACGACTGTTGGAGTCCAGGAGATTTTTTCCTTTGGTCACATTTTTGTCCAAACCACTCGTTGAAAGGCGTCAGTTCCCTTTGAGCCATCGTGGAGCTGGAAACAATAGCAAAACATGTCTTCAGCACATTTTTCGTCAATCAGGATACTACGTGTGTGTGTATTTTATTTCATGATATCATACAATGTTCAAACAACCAGTTTGAAACGGTTGGCTACAATGAATTGGGTCCAATGCTGGGAGCACGCATAGGTTCAACCTAGGCAAATGGTGGGTTTGAGGCTGAAAGACTTGTTTCTTAACTTAACGTTACACTCAATATTCAAATGCATATACTGTATTGAAGCTAAAACAATAACTTGACATCAATATAAATTTAAATTTTGGTACTTGACTTTACCGATACAAATTCATTTGCAGTGACACAACGAAAGATATCAGCAACCCATGCATTCGTTGTCCTCAGTTGTACTGCGTACGATTCACGACAGACTGTTCTCAAACCCTTCCTTCCCTCTTCTGAGGCAATGTTCCAGCGGCGTATACTCGTACTGCATAGGCTACCACTGACCTTGTATATTATTATTATTAGTAATAATAAAAATAATAATAATAAAAATAATAATAATAATAATATACAAAATATGAGTAACAATGAACAGTGGTTGGTATGTTTCGGTTAAACTTTTGATTTAGGACCATTAATGTTTCCCACCGTAAATGAAATGCCATCATAGTTCCGCACAGTTAACTTCTCTTGAATTGCATGCATAAATTGTTGATTTTTACCAACGTCACTTCTCTCAAAAGTCGTCTCTGTTATTGCCGTTGACTGTCATTCCGTACCAGTCTTTGCAAAAATTCTGAGTACGGCAACGCTACGCAAAAATGCAGACAGTATTATAATTGTTATGTCGATTATCTGTGTCGAAATCGCAAGTTTTGAGTTGTGTTAACGCAAACCGTTACGAAATATGCCCGGTTATGCCATACAATATTTTTCATTCAATAGTTTCCATCAAGAAATATATATATAGTGATTTTGCTATTTGACCTTAAATCCATTATTGTACTGATTTTAGTCTTACAAACAAACGTTCTATAAACAATTTAGTTTGTAACAAAAATAAAAATGATAATTTTCTACGCATCATTTTATTTTAACGCTAGATATCATTCACAACGCTCTCCAGAATAAATATAAGTTAACACATTCTCCAACCTACAATGCTGTCTGGGGGCCTCATTTCATAACGGTTGGAGCAAAATCTGAAGATTCAACTCGAGGCAAGTAACGCAATAAGTAATTATAACTACAATAACAACAATCTCTAAATTAAACATAAATTTTGCATTGCGTTGACGCAAAGCGCTACTAAATGATGTTCCGAAATTCTCAGGCAGCCCCAAAATGACTGCTATGTCATTGCTCTTAACTTCTATTTACTTGTTTCTCCTACTGAAACCGACACACAGAGAGACAACCTACCTGGTTGCCAGCCTGTAGCTTGCTAGCACATTGTTACGGCGGAAACTGAGTGGGCGCGCAAGCAGTTACACGTTTCTATCTGCTGGCAGTAGACAGCGGTAGGACAGGGGATTGCCACACCATCAGTCTCAAAGAAAGCGAGAGGAATTGCGTTGGAAACGTTAACGGCTGTCTTAGTACATTTTCATATTTGCGAAAAATATAGAGAAACTAGCACTATGGAAAGAAGATAATAAACTGTAACTTATTATTTTAAATTACTTCACACATGATATGTTAACTTATTATTTAATCTTGCAGGACTACTGCCGGTAGCCTCGGTTGCCCATAATATACGCCACCGCTATGTACTCAACTTTACAGTTTCGATTACTCTATTTTTGAAAATATTAAGTGATTCAATAGAGAAGCCGGTCCAAAATAGGCAAGTCTCTCTTAATCTGATCGTGTCATACCTGAATCATACCTTTTAATTCAGTGTTTTGAATCGAAAACTATTGACTATTATTTTTAAAAAAAATAAGTTTTATGTGTTATGAGTATTAAAACTTACGCTCCATTAGGTGAATCATCATCTGGAAGATCAGAAGATACTGCCATAAATGTATCTGGCATGAGATTGTTGGGAATATATCCTTGGTCTGCTGTTTGGTGCCATCGCAGATATGCCCATCTATCATGGCTTGGTGGATTGTGTTTGTAGACTGCTATCTACATGGGAAATATTTTTTTTATGTATTTTTATGATATTCACTGGATTAACACTTTATAATATGAAAAAAAACTAAGATTGAACTGGACTTACCTTTTTATGTAGGAAAATGTTCAAAGATTCCTACCCAACTTGATGCAAGGAATTTATTGGTTTAGGTCCCAATTTTTCGAGGTAGCTGTATCAGAGTCAAAGGTTAAAAGGTCCTATTATAGTATCAATCTTCGGTGGACTGTTGCATCTGGACCCCTGACTTTTGCAGTATATTTTGAAAAGCGATATAAACTCAAAATTTGATTTGGATCATTTCGTCCTTAAATCGCCTCTAAGAATTACGCCATTCCAAGTCAAAATATCTTGACAAATTGTCCCTCTCTAAATCTCGATACGAAGTTGTAAATTGTGAGACAATCCAAAATAACTGAAGAGTCAACTTCATCTTTTCTTGTCCGCTACAAAAGTGGCTGGCCATGGCAACAATGTTAACTGGAAAGTTTCAAAGTACGTATTTTTGGTGCTTCATTTTCTAACATAACTCAAAATAAACCAATTGATCTCTAAGCTATTTGCAAATCTGAATGTTGTCATACGGACTTCCGCCACGGAATCAGTGCTCGAAACAAGAATGAAGAGTGCATGGTTTCCGGGGAGTTGATGTGTAAGTCCATTGAAAACTTAACTGTTTGGCTCTTAGTTTGCGATTGATGTGGTCTCCTCCAGAAATCAATACCTGCACCAAACAATTCCTTGCATTAAATTATATAGGAATATTTGTAATTTGCAAAAAAATGCAGAAATAGAAACAAATGGTGAAGATAAACAATACGAAATATAGATACAGTTCTTGGTTACGAGCATGGAAAAGTGTTAGAAAAGAATGAATTACATATTAGTGATAAACTTCCACAACCCTAACAGCACAAGATGTGCTAGGCATGTACCATCTAGGGTTCTCAGCTACTTTTTAGGTGTCCGATACTTGACACATATGATATTCATGCGCTAGGTGTCCGATACTTGACACAAATGATATTCATGTGCTAAGTATATACTTCACCTACCTACAGTTTTAGGTACTTGTTACACCTAATTCATATTTGCAGCTATGTACCACAAATATAGCATTTATATACCTGGCTCAGTTTCGCAGTCTAACAGTCATTTGTTTTTATGTCGTTACTTGGAACATATATCTGTCATGTTCTAGATACGTCCTTTAGGTACATACTGTTTCAGATACCCTAACAGCACAAGCTGTACTAGGCATGCGCCATTTAGGTGTTCTATATTCATCTCCACATTTGATGCATTTGTTGCTTGTTTTTCTAAGCAATTCTGTTCTAGAAGCAACAAACGCATCAATTTTATTAGATGTCAACTGTCGCCGATTATTTGAAAGTGAATATGGAAGAACCATGAAATAAACTAGACACTTGTTATAAAATTACATGGTGAGCAGATTTTATCTGATCCCAAACGGTTATCGTCGAATATATGCGGTTAAAGGAGCACTCTGATTAGCTAAACTCGAAAGACTTCAACAATTTATCCCTGTACAAGTGACGTTCTCTTCGCCTCCGTGGTCAAGTCGGAGAAGCACGTGGCTTCTTTACTTGTTTAAAGTGTTTTTTAGACTAAATTTTCTTCTTAAAACATGAAACTTATGTATTCTTGGCAATTACTGTTTCTTTGCCAGATCTCACGTTAAAAAGAAAGATCATTTTTAGGTTTTCTATATTTCTATTTTAGTTTAATGAATATTAGATTACATGTGACCGATATTAATTTTCAGTAGAAACTTGTATATCTACTTTATCAATATAACGTATTTAAAGGCAAAACTGTTCCAAATTATTTATTGTTTAGTTACTGCATATGGTCCATCACTCCCACAATGCATGATCCATCTAATGCATAGTACTATGGGTTAGATGAATCAGTCAGCCATTTATTCAAGCTTAAATTTCGGGTAGAAATATATCTTTTTCAATACTAAAAACTTTTGATTATGGTTACAGAAAGTCCTTTCTTAGATTTCGTTGTGCAGAAAAATATGCTTTACATGGACAATTATTCGAGTTATTAGAGGCAAAAAATGGTCCATCTCTACCAAACTACTATAACTATTACCGTATATCATAATAATATATCTATTAGATTTAGGTTTGTGCACTTCATCCTTACGATAGATTAATAGAAATGTTAACTATAATTCGATTAACTTATGCAATTTTCGTATTAATATTGTGGGTAAATAAGAATTCATAATTTAGCACAAATTAATGTTTAATAGTTGTAGTAAAATAGCATTGACTTAATAAAATATCTGAAAGTATGATTAAGATTTGAGTGCATCACATCAAGAAAACATTGGGTGCAATACAGAGATATTTAAAGCAAGTAAGTATCAGAGAAGACTATTTTTAATTAATATTGTTATTAATATTATATTACTTTTTTAATTTTAATGCCTTTTTAATATTTAAAATTGATTTAGTGGCTAGAAATTTAAAATTAAGAGATAAATAGAAATTCAAAACTAAGTGATTTCATTTCATATTCTGAAACTACGATAGACTTAAAAAAAAGTAGCAATGCTTGTGTACATTGCATGAAGATGTTTGGTTTGAATAGTGTGGTATTTTGATAATTAATATTGAAACCGGAAATAGTAATACATTTCTACCACTACTGGTTTTAGTACAGAGAATAGAGTGGAAATAAAATATTTTCTTGGAACACTTACGGTTACTGTTTCTACTCCATAGAGATCAAGTGTTCAAACCGGAAGTGCTTGATTTCTGTCACTTCCTGTTTAAATAGATGGCAAGGGGTGAAGATGATGCCTATTCTATGATGCTAAATCGATTCCAAAAATCAAATTCTTGTTTCCTGCTACTGTTTTTACTCTGTAACGATCAACTGTCTCCTTTAGTCTAGCCGGCATAAGAGTGGAACGTAAAACTCACAGATTTCATTTTACTTCATTTCTGAAACGATCAACGCCGAAACTGAAAGTGGTTTGTTTCTACCACTTCCGGTTTTAATATCGCCTCCATGAATGAACTCGATTCCTACCTTTTGGACGCTATACCCTGACCAATATTGGTGGTGGTTCATCGAAATCAAGTAGTTCTTAGATTTATTTATCTCACGGACGAACGGACACACGGAGAGGGTAAATGTCATTTTTATATATATGTGTTGTGTGTGTGTGTTTCAAAAGAACACCGACGTTTGGGAGGTGTTCCTGACCTCAAGATAAGACAAAAAGTATAGTCCAATCTGGGTGCACAAATGCTTCGTTTCGAAGTTATAGGCTGCTGAAAAGATGAAAAAATGAAATTTAAAGGTCCATAGCTCCAAAACTATGGGACCTACCGTAGTCGGGTCAAGACTTCACTTACGAACTAATATGTGCCCTATCCAAATATCCATGTTTCAGAATCCTAAGGTGCTCACGTAACAATTCCTATAGAAGGAGTTTTGCTACTGGCATATAATTTGATGCAATCACCAACTACCTCTATAAAAATTGTTGCGGAGGTACCGCAGGATTCTGAAACATGGATATTTGGATAGGACACATACCGGTACTAGTTCCTACATGAAATCTTGACCCGACTACGGTAGGTCTCATAGTTTTAAAGCTATGGACCTTTAAATTTCAGTTTTTCATCTTTTCGGCAGTCTGTAACTCCGAAAGGAAGCATTTGTGCAACCCAGATTGGTCTATACTTTTTGTCTTATCTTGGTGTCAGGAATCACCTCCCAAAAGTTGGCGATGTTGTATTGAAACACACCCTATATATATATATATATATATATATATATATATATATATATATATATATATATATATATATATAACTGCTTAAAAACTAATAGAGAAATGAGGTCGGAGATGAAACGTATTCTTGAGACGGCGAATTCATACCAAAGAAGCCATTTGTCGCTATCTGTTACTCTTCCTTTTCCAGGGTGATCAACCATAATACTAGAAATGGAAATTTTCTACCAATTCTTATTGCAATAGAGGGATCAAGGACTAGATTGAACCCATTCTTGAGACCTAAATTCATATTTAAGAAACTGTTTCTTATATCTGTTACCGGGATGAAAGTTAAAACCAGAAATGGTAGTAGGTGTCTTACAAGTTCTGGTTTCAATGGACAGATTACATCTGAGATGTATTTTTTTTGTGTGTCCCTAAATGTATAGTATAAAATATCGTAACCTATATATTACTAATTTTGCTCTTTGATGATCAACATTGAAACTAGAAATTGTGTAATGATTTTTTATTACTTCTGGTTTGAGTACTGAGTTAACACTAAAGACGGCATCTTAACTTGCAACGCTGAGTACACGTCAAAAGGCTCTTTCCGACTGTTTCTTATCGTTCACCCTGTATCACGATCAATATTTAAACAGGACACGGTAGGTTTCTTCCACTTCTTGTTAGAATAGAGGAATTAGAGGCGAGAAGGAACCCATTCTTGGGAAACCAAATTCTATCAATTTGCTATCTATTATCGCTTTTACTTTATGAGAACTAATATTGAAACCGAAAATTGAAGTGGATTTAACAAATTCCGGTTATAGAGAAAGTAGCACGATAAAGAGAGAAGGGTTCAGTTCTTGAAATGCTGAAGCAGTGGCGTATTTAAGGGGGGGGCTTCCGGGCTTAAGCCCCCCCCCCCGAAATCTTACTTACTATACTAAAGTATATAAAATTTCTTGCAGAATTTTTACATTTTCAGGCAAAGCCCCCCCTTGAAAGTTAGCAAAGTTCCCCCAGAAACAAATACGTAAATACGCCACTGTGCTGAAGTGATATACAAAAGTGCTTCTTGGTATTTTTAATTCTTCTTTGCTTTATTGCGATTAACACTGATAACGTAAATAGTAGATTTCTAGCACTTCCTGTTAGAATAGAGGAATTGGGACAGAGATTAAATCTATTCTCGGGGTGCTGTGTTTATATAAGAAAACCATTTCCCACTCTCTCTTACCATTTTGCTCTGATACCTATCAAGAGACAGGCGTGAACATATTGGGCGTTACAAAAATTTGTCGAAATATTTTGCGAATAGGTTCCTCACACCAAAATAAAAAAAATTTCATATGGACCTGTGAACGGACGTGCATAGTTTTGTAGTTATAAGGTTATAAGGTTCACATACTACTTCCTCAGTGATGGCTTGATCCGACTACGATAGGCTCCATAGTAGTGGAGCAATGAACTTTTAAATTGCACTTGTTTCACTTTTTGGGCACCCTAAAACTCCGAAACTATCCACTTTAGAGCACAGGTCCATATGAACTTTTTTTCTTATTTTCAGGTGAAGAATCTGTTCCCAAAATATTGTGACATTTACGTAACACCCTGTATAGTGGCTCTATAAGACTTCCTTGCTTCAGCATAACATTGTTTGAAAGTCTAAAATTAAAATAGTTCCATCTGATTAGTTACTCATCTTAACTATTGCAGTCAACACTTTCATTACAGCATACGCCCAACTCTTAACCCTTTGGGTATCCTATGGTACAGTTTTGTACCATACGCGTTTTTCATGGTACATTGCGTTATTTCTCTTCTATTTGAGCTTTTTCGTCCGGTTTTTTTTTTTTTTTTTTTTTTTTTTTTTTTTTTTTGTTTTGTTTTCCAAGTCCAGAGGCCTTGTAGAAGACATTACGTATGGTTTCAGACCGTCCTGCGTCCAGACATAGGAGGTGATGACGTCATAAATCAAAAATTTCTTTTCTCATTTTCTAAGCCTATGTTCAATATTTTTTTGCGGGCTTATTTTTCTACGTAGAAGATTGAAATTTTGCACAAACATTCAGTCCGCCGAGTAGTATTTACCAGATTTTTTGTTCCGATGTCAGTGCTAAAACAGGGGGAGAACCAGAGGGGAAAAGGGTAAAAAAAGGGATTTTTTTACCCCCAAAATTCCGTTTCTCGTCATTTTCCCGCCTCACATACATGATAGGACCACGTGAGTCATACCGTCTGAAAGGCCGTTCCATTCTGAAGAGAATGACGGTAGAATTATTATTCTAGGGTAATTAGGGACGTCTCAGGGATTTTTGAAAAATCTACTTCTATATAGGGAAATATGGGGCATTGGCGGTAAATATATTTTTTGGCGGGCTTATTTTTTCACGTAGAAGATTGAAATTTTGCACAAACATTCAGTCCACCGAGTAGTATTTACCAGAAGTTTCTTTCCGATTTCTGCGTAAAAACAGGGGGGGTCCAGAGGAGCAAAAGTTGAAAAAAGGGAAATTTTGCCCCCAAAAATCCCTTTTTTCAGGAATTTCCCGCCTTAGATGCATGATGGAGACATATGAATGGTACCGCCTGAAAGACAGTTCTATTCTGAAGAGAATGATTAGCGGATTATAGTCCTAGGGTAATTAGAGATGTCTCAGGAATTTTTTTCCCTGAGATCATAGTGTTTTATGGTACTTTGGGGCATTGTGGGAATTTTTGATAAAAATTCTCCCGCCCTTACTATTCAAGATAGAAACTTGAAATTTGGCACACACATTCAGTATACCAAGTACTATTTATCAGATTTTTTTTTAGATGGCTACGATTACACAAAGGGGTCCAGGGAGGGCCAAAGTTCGAGCAAAAAATTTTTCCCTCCGAAATTTTCACTTTGACATTTTTTCCCGCTTCTGGTATATGGTATGAGCACGCAAGTGATACCATTTGAAAGCCAGCTGTATTCTGAAGAGAATGAGGTATGAACCATGATCCTAGGATAAATAGTGACGATACAGTAGCTGCTTGACTGAAAGTCTAAAAAATAGCCCAAAAAGCCAGGATCCGGAAAGGGTTAATAATCCCTTCTGTTATTTTTATCTTCTGATTTGCTAAATTATAAATTTTATATTCCCAATAATATTAACAATAAATCCCTTAGTCTAAATTACACACGTAACGATAGATCATCACTACCAAGAAGAACCATAACCACCTACGAAAAAGAGAAGCGAAAATTTAATAAAAATAAAACTTGTTTTCAAGCTCAATCTCTACTTATGTAAAAATTTCACCTCTCCAATGAGACGAATCAACTATCTGCAGAACCCTCAAACATGACATTTATCTTACCTGAACAAATCCAAATGGGAATGTGGGCTCATTCCCCTTGTTAGCAGCATGAAACGAATTCCTCCATGCGTTGATCATAGTTGGGAACATACACGTGTAGTTAGTATGTAAGTAAACATTATTTTCGCCTGCAAAACAAAATGGAAATAAATTTTAGAAAATTATTTATGATTGTCACTCAACATTTTTCTTTAGAGTTATTGGAGTGGGACAATTAAATATATGTAAATATAGGAGAGACGGTGTAAATGAAGATCACACAAGTTTTCTTTAGAAACTACATAACTTGTTTCAGACATTTCCTACTTTCTGGTCACAATAACTTTAAACACTGTACCTAACGACGCTATATACTGTCGACCAATGGAAGGTAATTATTTAAGATAATTGTTTCGTCAGCAATGTACCAGAAACTTATGGTTTCTTCTTAATTAAGTTACGTATTTGAACTTTTGTGTTCCGTATTTTCAGTTGTAGTTTTTGATAGTGTGTTTCATTTACTTTCTATTAAATATTATATAATTACTTTCATTTCTTTATTTACGTACAAAATATACAATTTTCTGGAAATCTCTGTTTAGAGTAATTTCTACGCCGATAAAAAGATTCTTTATTGTACGTTTTCAAATGAATACATTTTTTTAAGAATTTGAAAGGAGACAAGCTGCTGTATTTGTTTAACACATTCCGGATGGACTGCGAGCATAGCTGGCAGTGGATGTTTTGTCCCTGTAGACGGGCTGCGAGCTATGCTCGCACTGTACTATTCTTTTTTGTAGCAATGAAACGATGGGCGACGCTCGCACCTCGTTTCGTGTATTTGTAAATCGTAAATACTTGGTTCAGATTCCAAGTGCTAGGTGGCGTGTGTGTTCAGTTTTTGTCACAACTGAGCTGTAATTACACCTTTGTAGGGATACGCGGTTTTTGCCTTTACTTGTGAAAAAGCGAAGAAGTTGTTGAACTTTTTCACACAAAGGCTAATTACCTGTGATTTTCGAGTTTCCATGTGGACATACCAAGTATCATTGTTGAAACTCTCACATTGTGTATTTTGTGGCTCTTTTCCAACTATAGCTTACATATTACATGCGTATAGAATATTTTTGTAGTTTTCGTTACATTGTAAAAAATTTTCTCGCTTTGCGTAATTGATATATGTATATATGCAGTAAAAAGTTAGAAAATGTATAGCAACTGTTGAATGTTACACACCTGTGTAAAGGGGAAGTTTTGTAGTTTATAAAATGGTATAATAAATAGCATTGTGTTGAAAACTGTATTTTCTATGAATTTTTAAAATATGCCAAAAAAAACTGTCGTCTACAGGGAAAAATCAGGTATTAAAAGGCCCGTCCGGAATGGGTTAAATAACCGTAACTTTATCTAATACTAGCGTCAATCACCCGCTTCGCTGGGATAAGTTAAGAAGAATTAAACGGCGTGACAAACATCTTGACATTTGAAGGCGGCGCTCCAAGTTCCCTTTAAATGCTGCTACCAAATGAGAGGCCAGGGGTATTGCCACGTTTATTTTGTACTCACCCACGTCTATCCCCTGTTACCTGATCACGCTGTAGTTTGTGTCCTTAGCCGTAGCCACACCCTTTTACTACTTGGCAACGTCGCGCCAGGGCTTGTGTTTTATTCGTTTAGCTGAAATGCCAAGATGTTTGTCACAGGCTTTAGTAATATGTTCCGTTAGTCAATCATTTTTTTTTTTAACTATTACTGAAGCGCTCTTTGATGAATGATATTTTTTTTTTGTCTTGCATTCTTCAGAAAACATAAATTTTCGGAATTTCTAACTCAAGACATTATCACATAAAGTTGGACGTGTCAGAAGCAAGACAACCTCCTCCTCACCCACGTTTGGGGCTGAATTTGGATTTAAACGGAATTGAAGTGTCATTGTTCATCTGAGCGACCCTGAAAACAATGAATTCGACACTAATATCGCTCATTTTCGACCATTTTTATATATCTCCTCCCTCCGCCTCTTCTACGTTGCAAGGTCAACGTGAAATTATAAAGACCATTCTAGGGCCGAACCTCATCTATGTTGAAAATTTCATCGAGAACGGTTGGACTGTTCAAGTGTTATTTAAGTCACAAGCATAGTCACTTTCATTTTTTTTTTATCTGTAGATAGTTATCACGTTAAATGATAACCCCTATAGTTAAACACAAGTTATTTGCTTTATCTTTAATCTTTATGTTATTATTTTTATGTTGCTATATCGTCCAAAAGACGCACTCTCAATGGCAAGTGATTTAGAACCATGCCAGTGAAAATAAGCTCACTCAATAAAACCTATTTTGAATACTTATGGTCTCCGATATGAAATGATCGTTACAAGCCTGCGTATCGGTCACTCGCATCTACTCACTCTCATTTAGAGCGTGGCGCTAACCAACCGTAATGCGAAGGTTCTAATGTTTCACTGAGTATTCTGGACATTTTTGTACAATGTTCAGAATACTCAGAGTTCAGGAAACGTTTACTGATACCCAGTGGCGTATTTACGATTTTGTTTCGGAGGGCTTTGCCTGAAAATGTGAAAATTCTGCAAGATATTTCATATACTTTACTATATTCGTGGGGGGCTTAAGCCCGGAAGCCCCCTAAATACGCCACTGCTGATACCTAAAAATCTTAATCAGGTTTTAGGGGATAATGTTCGATCTAGAGACAGTGTTTTCACTTTAATTCGTGAGATTGGTATAGTTAAGGTATCCTGAGGTTTTCTTTATTTATATATATATTCCCTTATTATGTCTTACTATCATTGGTATTTTTTACTCCTTCTAAGTATGTATTTTATATTTTGTTATTTATTCTTTTAATCTTTTCACGTTCGTACGAATCTTTTTTTATTTTTGTTGTTAACAAGCAAGTTGTAGTGTCTTATTTTTTATGTATTTGTACTTGAACATCACTCTTCAAAGTTTTTTTTTTTTTTTTTTTTTTTGAATTTTTAATGCACAGGATGGTCATATTATTCATTGGTCATATTCTGGTGATGGCAAGTAGACTCGCTGCTTACATCCCCATTAAACAATCTATCTTATATGTTATTATTATTGGATCATTGATGGACTTCTATTACCTGAAAGTGTGGGAAATGAGAATCAACGTAATTGTATGTTTTTGTTTGTTTAGTGTAACTTGGTTTTTGTACATCTGAATCATATCTTATGCGTATATGAAATAAAAGGAAGTTTCTAGAACTGTATGCAATAGTCGACACTTGATTTACAATACTTTTCTTAGTTCATGCCTATTATCCCCGTTTGCCCTATAGTACAGGGTGAGACAAAATGATGTTTCCGATTTCTATTATTATTATTATTATTATTATTATTATTATTATTATTATTATTATTATTATTATTATTATTATTATTATTATTATTATTATTATTATTATTATTATTTGCTTTTAATAACACATATGTAAACAGAGATTACACACAGTAACTGATCAGCTCAAAAACATTTTTTTCTAACGTATTATAAATGTTCAATGTGCGATCCACGAGTTACACGACACACATCTGCTCTATAATCAAGTTCCTGCCAAACCCTTCTTAGCATGTTAGGGTTGATATCGGCCACAGCTACAGTGATGTGCTCACGCAATTCAACCACAGTTGTAGCAAGTGGCAGCACAAATACAATAAATTTTCGACAGAAATGTCGTTCAACTTGCACAACGGATTTAGTCGCAAGAAATTCATGCACACAGAACGCTCTGTGGCCTGTAGAAGCCATGTTGCTCACTTCGAGTAAACTGCCTCCTGGTGGAGGTATACGTAACTATGCCTCTGCAATATAAAGAGAAAAAAGTTTTTAAGATTATATACCCCCAAAAGAACATATACAGGTTGTTTCAAAACAACACTGACAACGTTTGGGAGGTGATTCCTGACACCATGATAAGACAAAAAATATAGACTAACCCGAGTGCACAAATGCTTCCTTTCGGAGTTATAGGCTGCCAAAAACATGAAAAAATGAACTTTAAAGATCCATGGTTCCAAAATTATCAGACCTACCAAAGATCAAGACTTCACTTAGGAACTAGTATATGCCCTGTAAAAGTATCCATGTTTCAGAATCCTAAGGTACTTCCGGAACAAATTTTATAGATGTAATTGTTGAGTACTTCAAATTAATTTGATGTGCCCGTAGCCAAACTCCCTCTATAAAAATTGTTGCGTGAGTACCTTAGGATTCTGCAACACGAATTTTTGAATAGAGCACATATTATTTGCTAAGTGAAGCCTTGATGCGACTACAGTACGTCCCAATAGTTTTTGAACTATGGACCTTTAAAATTCAGTTTTTCATGTTTTCGGCAGCCTATAACTCCGAAGTGACGGATTTCTGCACCCAGGTTGGTCTATACATTTTGCCTTATCTTGGTGTCAGGAATCACCTACCAAACGTTGTCGGTGTTGTTATGAAACACTCTGTATATTGGCAAGAAAAGCTTATTACTGTTCGAATAATAAATTAACGAAATCGGGAACATCATTTTGACTCACTTGGTACTGTCTTCTTGAATCAATATTTTCACATCAAATTTTACGTAACTTGGCAGAAATTTTTTAAAAAAATCTACGAAAATTCAATAAAAGCCGACATTTTACTTTGATGCGCTTGAAACAGTCGTTTATATCGTCGATTTTTCACAAACTGGCGAATATCTCATTTCTCATAATCCCGAATCGGCAAATGTGCAAAACCTTGATTTCGAGATAAACGACTATGAAAGTCGTAAATTTTGTATTACTGAATAATTACTGGATAGAATACTCGAGGCAAATTTAATGGAAATGTTACAGAGTATACGTTGTTCCAATATAAACAGAGACTTGAAATTCAACATGCCAAATTTTGCACATTCAGCGGTTCGTGTGTGATATTTACCAAATCGTGAAAACATCAATGATTTTATGTTTTAATTAATTACTTTACCTTGATACCAAATAGCGCCACGTATTGTCATTTTGAGCAATGGATGGATCAATGCATTCCAAAGAGCAGTTGGACTGTTTTGATCACGAACACTTCTGCAATTCAATAATTAACATTAGCTTCCATGCAATCATGGGTTTTTAACTATAGACTCTACCAATGTAAGATTATATGTAAACAAGGTGGGGTTAAAATCACTGTATATCTGACGATAGTCTTTCCTTTATATGTGAGATCTTAAATTTTTAATAATCCCATGATGCAACAGAATTGTTCCATCGGAAAAGTATACTTATAACAGGACGAAGTACCCTACATTTTGCACTTTCCTGAATTTGTTTTCTTTGTTTACAGATCACAAAGTTCGTTGTAGGGAATCAATATAACTTCCATTATTATTGCGAAGCTCCGATCTTACCACATTAGTCAATTGAGGTATTGACAGCAAATACCTAGTCCTAACCTCTCATTCAGTGGCTAGCGCGTGCCTTTACTGCACACCGTTTTGGTTCGATTTCCGTGTGAGCAGTGTTTCGTCCAGACATGCTTTTGGGGGGCACTGCCATCACGGAGGACTCTAAAATAATACATCTATAATATAATAATTATTGAAATTTAAAAAATGTGAAGCATCATATCCTATACATTATACATTCCAACACCACATTGTTGTACATGGGGGTTGCATATGTCTCAGGCGTTTGTTTCATGGCCAAATAACAATGAAAAAGGAAGGATAACATTTCTCCAGTGTAAGGAGCTTTATTTTTGTAGTGTTGTGCCCAATAAACACCATATATAACTACCATTATAATTAATTGTGTATGTAATGTATTTCCTTATTACATACTGCATGCAAAAAGAAAGAAAACACTGGTCATGAACGACTTAGAAACTCCACCCGGAAGTAGGCTCAAATCTTGCAAACGGTGCGAGATATTGAGGAAAAATAATCGATAAAATCTCCCGTTTATGATAAGCCTTGCCGATTTTTTTTAAATATCAAGACGTCTTTCACTTGTGTCTGCAAAGGGAAATGTACAGATGTTGTGAGGAATGAGAAGGATATTTATGATCATATGCGAATAATGCGCTGTGTACAGAGCGCAGGTTCAGTTAGTGTTTCTGAAAAAAACACTGCGTGTGAGAACTTTGGAACTTGTACGAATTCCATTTTAAACTGTATGTCTACGTTTTATATAGCTCTGCTGCTGTTTAGGATATTAAATTGCAAGTCAACTAACCAAACCGTGAAAGTTTTGGCTAAACTTATTCCAATCCTACAAACAAAACCAAGGATTTTCTGCTTTGTCATGGAATAGAAGCAGAGGCGAATCTAGAAGGTGAAAACTTGGAGGGAGAGGGCAGCCAGATTCTAGAGTATGGTAGGATCAAAGTTAGTTGCTAAGCAACGTAGAGCAACTTGAAAAGGGTACCTTAATGTACCCTTTGTACCAGGCGTTCAGAAAAGTTTGTTCAAAGAATACAGTAACTCCCTAAGGCTCTTGGAAGGTTTCTGTATTTCATAATTTGTTGTTTCTTCAAACCAATGTCCCACAAATACTTCTTTTCAAAAGAATACCCATTATCATTCTGATGAATTTAATTAAATGTATTCTTTCCTCCAATAACTCTTTTAATTCCTTTTCCTAAGAGGTAAGTATCTAAGATGCTACAACAAGGCATTTTCGGAAAATGAACTAAAACCCAAGATAGGGGTGCGGTGGCTCAGTGGCAGAGCGTTCACTTCCGGTGCTTGGGATCCCTGGTCCGATCCCAACTCGCGCCATGTGGACTTTGTGGTGGACAAACACTGTGCTCGTGAGTTCTATCGGAGTTCTTCCGTTTCCTCCCACTTTCTTCATTCCACCATTTCATTCATTTCTCATAATCACCGTCTTCTTTAGTCTAACCGGCATACTCGTGGGACGTAAAACTCAAAGATTTCATTTCATTTCTTAAAACCTAGGATGATGTATCTCAATCCGTCGACAGGAAAAGCGAGAAATACGTCTCTTTGTTTATCCTGCTGCTTTGTATTAAATGATCGACTAAGTTATATAATATTCCAACCAAACATTTATTTCTCTCCAACAGTTTGCTGCTAGGTATAGGACTAGTCTGATTATGAGTGAAAATAATTAAGAGAACACACTTTCTTTAAAGAAAATTAAACAAATGATACTAGAAAGTAAAACATAATTCCGTTTTCAGAAAATTACTTTAAAAAAAAATATGCTCATGCATTACAAAAATAGAGCATGGGAAGCGCTCATATACAATCAATTTACATAATACAAACAAAAAATATAAACTTTTACATAAAAATTATAAAAATATATAAAAACGTATGAAAGTAACAATCAAGTATTGTATACCACCCGACTTAACACTGCTCTAAAAATTTCATTAATGTATGATGTCGGGAAATGAGTTACATTAAAGTTGCAAGCTTTGAGAACAAACTTAAAGCATTGTAAGTTAAAGCAAAGCGTGTAATAAAACGGGAAAAATGCTCTACAATAAGAAAATTTCCTTCAAAAGAAATAAATCAAATTTGAACCAAATTTTAGTGATCAAAATCATTTATGCTTATGTATACGTAATCTGGATTTAGGATAAACAAGATTGAGAAACACTTCTCTTTTTAAACTTAAATATATTACTAGTATACCTATTATATCTATATTACAGTACATATGTAACAATTAAAATCATAGTAAGCATATAAATCGTCAAAAAATGAATAGAATGATTCGTATTCACAAAAGGTTAAGTTTTAAATATCATAATTAAATCTTACATTTTCTTGGCATCTAGCTCCACTGGAACATTACAGGATTGTAACGCAGACGATGGGCTCCATGCTTCAATGATAGTACCACCCCAATTACTTACTACTAAACCAATTGGAATTCGAAGCTTATCATATAAGCGTCGTCCATACAGGAAACAAAGGGCAGAGAATCCAGATAATGAGTCTAAAAGGTAACAAGAAATAAAAGCCTATTAAAACAGAGTTCGGAAATAATGCACTTCGTATACTAAAACGCATGCCGTACCAATGGGTAGAATATTTATCTCAAATGAGAGAGAATTTGTAACAACTATGTTACCCCTAACCAGAGGGGAAATTGTGGATTAATTAAAGTCTAGGTTATAGATATTATAACTTTAAGTATACAGAGTGTACATTATTAATATTTATTGATGCATATTTAGGGGCATTACCGACATCTACGACCTTAAGCTCGTCACTTATGAAAAAATAGCGTCCCTCAGCGAGCACACTATCCGGGGAAGAGGAAAGAAAGAAAGGGATGAAGAAGGAAGGAAGCGGCCTAGGAACTGAGTGTTAGGTACCATCCCGGCAATTGCCTGATGTGAATAAGGAAAACCCAGGAAAAACTTCACTGAAGATGGGTAGCCTAAAAAAGCTCAATCAAGTGTTCTCACCGGGATTCGTACCAAAGACGGAAGCGTTTGCGACTACGTTACGCAGGCCTACATATATACATAATTCAACGAATTTTATCTTGTAAGCAGTGTTGTCAATGTTAGCGTTTTCCGCTAAATCTAGCTGTTTCAGAATCTTACCCAGCTGTGAAAATCAGTCATTATTAGGTTTAGTGGAAAATATGGAGATCTCAAAAGCTATTCACAACATTTCGAAAACAAGTCACATTTCGAAAGCACTTGTTTCTGTACATTTTTTCTTCGTTTTGAATGCTGTAGAAGAGCCATCAGGAGATCGTTCCTGAAGTTTCTTAACACGTGCGGAGGGAAAAATGCAGCCCTTACTTTGGTTCTAGTGTTACTCTGTTTTGAGAAAACTGTCATTATAGATGCACCGAAAAGGTTTGACACGTGAGTAAGGGTAACGCCGCCGAGAGCTGTCAGAGAGCTTCTCTTGCTGGCTCCTCTATAGAACATATGTATTACAGATGCTTACGAATTACGACTAAGGGAAATCGCAATATTACTGTCATAGAGTTACAACAAGAGATTGCCACGAGACAAGAGTTAAAGTTGACTCGTCTCAAAAAATGTTTTTCCTATTGGAGGAGCTCGTCTGGTCTGGAATGTTGTCACGAAAATTCTGTCTCGTCTCACCTCGACTCGTGCGCAATTCTAAAGAACACGTGGCAACTATTAGTATCACATGTTCTTTCTTCGTTCCTTCACTACGTATGATTGCATGTTATTCATTGATTAACAACTCGTTCTGTTTCGGATTCTGTGAATTCGTTACGTGTTCTCTGTATGTACTTGAGATTAAAGTAAGAAGAACAAAAGCAGGATAATTGCAGAAATTTAGAAAATTCTGGTTAAATTATTCAAATTTAAAAGACTGAGTGTAAATTCTTAAGACGAATAGGAAAGTGCTGCTAGCTCATTGGCTGCTTATCGAGTACTAGGTATTATTACGTTAACAAGTGTAACTTACACACTTCACAAGTTGAAGATATCGACTCCGACGATGATTTAACACTGATTATGCATTAGTAGTAAGTACTTTTCATTTTTCACTCCTTATTACGTTCCTATAAATAGCCTCAAAAGCTGCGAGGCATTGTGATCAAGGTTTAAAACCTGGAATAAGGTAATAACGTATCACAATTCTTAGCCATGAACTGGTATTCAGATAAAGCCCTTTCCTTTCTGGTTGTATGATCAGATATTAAGGTAACATCTTTACCTCCCGGATCTGATTCGCTCCCACTAAGTTGCCCACAGTTTACTTTTATTTTGTGCAGTTAAATCAAGAAGCTCGTTCGTCTGCAGATACGTAAGTTGCCATCCTGCATTGTAGCAGAAGAGTTATATTGCAATGTTATAAAGTGCTTTTTTAATTACAGGTTGAACTTCTGAAATGGAGATTAGTAGGATTCCTCTTCAACAATGAGTTCGTTGCGTACGCCGTACTCCGCAACCGACAACGTGCAAGGAATTCATCGCCGTATGCGTTTTGAGTATGAACCGGATGCACTACAGCCGAAGACCATTGTACGCTTTGGATATTGTGCGTGCAAGATCAAAAACTTTCAACAAGGTCGAAAATAAGGAGCAGCTGCAGCAGGTGTTAGCGTCTTTACCCCATAAATCTAAATCAACATACCATTTGTCCGTAACACTCACAATTCCCAGAACATCATTTCAGAGAATACCCAAAGTCATGAAATTGAAAGCGTATCATCCGAAATTCACCTAAAGGTTGAATGAAGATGATCCTGATTAGCGCCTGCAGTTTGCTAAAGAGTAGATCAGCAAGTTCGGAGATATTCAATTGGAACAGAGTCTGGTGTGAACTGAAAAATTCAAATTTTACCTGTCAGGTAATGTGAATAGACATAATTGTGTTTACTGGCGTCAGTCAAATCCAAATGTAATCAAGCACGATTATAAAAGACATGAGTCATGGTCTGGTAAAGTGTTATTTTTCAAGATGCCATTTGTTCTTGATACTTTGAAGATGGCGTCAATGGTGACAATTATCTGAAGGTCATTAGGGACACTAGCATTTACTCCAACAGAGAGACCTCTTCGGTCAGTTATGGCAGAAGCAGGATAATGCTCCCTCTCATTATGCAATAACAGTACCCAATTGGTGTGACTAGGCATTCCCCGGACGTTGGATCGGACGTCGCAAGGAAATTGAATAGCTAGTCCGCTCTCCAGACCTTATCCCACCAAAATTTTTATCTTTGAGGGCCATTTTAAAGATAAAATTGATTTTTGCAACATCAACATAGGACCTGAAGGATGTCATTACTGAGGGATTTATTACTGTTCCTCATAAACTGTATGGAAAATAATGTGAAAACGTGTCTTTGCAATTACAGTCCTGCATTACATTTGCGAGTTGAACATATAGTGGGGAGGCGATATCAAAGAGTCTTTGTGTTACTAAATAAATTATATGTTTTCTTTTCATGATGACTCTGTTATGGCGCATCAAAGTATGGTCTATTAGTTATGAACCATCCTGTCTGTAGTAAATATAACGAATACACTGATCATTTTACCTTGTGTTGGAGCAGTCCAATGAGTGCGTATTCCTAATAGATCTTGTTCCTTAGACTCTGAATATTTTAATTCCGAGTAGAAAAGACGAATATTGTTGTAAGCTAGACCTTCAGAAATTTCTTTGCTTGAATTGTAAATCTGAAAATAAGAGGAAAATTAGTGCATCGATCAAGATTAAAACCATTGCAAATAAGAGGACATGCATACATATGTAGATTGCTTTTCATACCAGACAAACGAAAATCTTAACAATGAATACTTCAAAAGTTTTCTTATCAGGACAAAATTCAATTTCTAGTTTACTTTCAGTTTATCCAATTCTCTATACTGTAAAAGGAAGACTTATTTGTATTATTTTTTATATCAAATAGAGGTTAACACCAGCCAAATCTACAGCCAGTTTTCACGAGAATTTGTCAACCAAAAGCGATAGTTAAGAAAATCATACTACACTGTGTCTGCAACAATACAAGAGTCATTGAGCGAAAGTGGCATCGATGTAGTAAGGGTAAAAGATTCAGATGATATTTCTGAGAAGCATTGCAATGTCCCAAACATTAAACTAAGGAATAAGCTATAGTTCTTTTCCCCCTTTGTTTTTACATTTCTGAATGTAAAGAGACTATTCATTTGAGGTATTTCCAAGACCCCTGACAAAATATTCCCGTTTTTTAAAAAAAATCTATAAGTATTGATTCTATATGGCTGGTTCCAGTGAATAACCGGTTAAGTCGGGAAAAGTAAATTTTATAGAAGAGCAGTTTAAAGGTAAATTTTCCAGCAGTTACCAGGCTAATTTTGACATAACCAAATGCTGTAACTTACTCAATTTTATGAATTCACCTTAGGCGCTTCTACACAATATAGAACTCACCAAAAGAAGCTTATATATGTAAAATCTCAATTTTCCAAAAAAAAAAAAAAAAAAAAAAAAAAGTCGTCTTAGCTGGTTATTCACTGGAATCAGCCATATGACCCTTCACTTCAGTTCTTTAGGTAGTACTGTATTCAAAAATATAAAACAATTTCAAAAAAGTGGCTAAAACTACCTCGTTTGGTCCATAATGCTTTTACGAAAACAATCGCTGCATTTGGAACAGGAATACTTTCGGTTCACTGGTGCAAACAAAATACATACTGCTAATATATGCTATGGTTTTCTACTATAGATACATGTTGTTCTTCAATATTTTCTACAGCCACATTTTGAAAGTGCCTATCGCCGATTCTTACCGTTCTTTTTGAAAAATTTTCCTTTCTTCCCGTACAGCAAACTACTCTTCAAGAAGTATTTGCTGAATCTTTTTCTTAACTCTCTGAAATACATTTTTCTTCTTCTTAAATAGTTCATTACTTTATTGCTGCTTTTATATCTAATCTAATATTACGGTGCCACGGAGAATTTCGGTGGACGTAGTTCTCTTCCTCGCAATCAGGCTTGTTAGGGGCTGCGTGGCTCAGTGGTAGAACATTCACCTCTGGTGTATGGAGTCCTTGATTCGATCCCAGCTCGCGGAAAGTGAACTTTGTGGTGGGCCAATACTGTGTGCGTGGGTTTTCTCAGGGTCCCCCCATTTTCTTCATTCCACCATTTCATTCATTTCTCACCATCACAGTCTCCTTTAGCCTAGCCGACACAACTGTGAGACGTAAAACTTCATTTTCCAATCAGGTTTTCTTTTCTGTTTCTTGATTTATTTTCATTTCATATTCTGTTTCAAATTTTGTAACACATATTATCATTGCAGTATTATTTATTTATTTATTTATTTATTTATTTATTTATTTATTTATTTATTTATTGAGACTCTGCAACAAGAGTTCAAAGCAACAATTTCATACTTCTACTTCTACAACCTTCTCTATTTCTGATTGTCACTTCTAATATAAAAACAGTTTTCATTACAGCTATTTTTATTTCATTTATCAATTACGTACACTCTGAAGAGAGCATTTCTATTTTAATTCTAATCGGTATCTCTAATAATTATCAAGATTCTTATCTCCTCTTGTTATTCAATTTACCTTATTTGAATGTTGATTATATAATAATACTAAAGCACTTAATCAAACTTCCTTAACATGTCGAGATAATATTTAAGTCATGCCAAGAATATATTAAAATGAATGTAACTCATATCACAATAATTTTTTTACATTTCTTTACCTACCTGGTTCATTCTCAGTTGCATGTTACTTTGTCCACTGCATAGCCAAACATCTCCAAAGTACACATCTTCCAATTGAATTGTTTGCTGGCCATCCTAAATAAAGAAGCATTTGATTATATCAAATTCCTATAAAGTTTTTACTCTTGTGTATTTTCAATTTCTGTGCTAATACTAAAAAATGGCATTTAAAAGTCATTCCACTATAGAGACATTCTATTAGTTCCTTCTTCAAAGAGAACAGAGCTTGAAGTCGAAACCACTGAAAACATCTTATTAAGTTAACATTTTTAGATATTAATAAAGCACGTCTTTGAGAATTTCTTTTTTAAATAGTTACTTGACTTTATAAATGTGAGTTTTAATGTACTAACAAAATCAAGTGAGAATGGCTGTAATTTCAAAGCGCTATGCAACTAAGCAACTTACTTGAATTTCTTGTTTGCTCATTTACCTTTGTAAGTATCATGTATAGTCCTATACTCTTTTGAGAAAATATAGTTTTCAATAACAGCTAGTTAGCGACTTAAGATTCGGACTTCAGACCTCATATAGGAAAAATTATAAAAATGAACTTTAAAAGACTTTTTTCTGTATTCACATATACATGAACAAACTCCATGGCTCTGAATAAGTAGCTTAACAAATAAAACACAGTTCTGACCAGAGCAGAATGAAATATATTAAAAACTATACTTACAATATGTTACAGTTTCAAGGACCTAACGTCCTCTTCATCAGACACCAACACTCTTCACATATACATGTAGAAAAATTTTTAAGTTTTCATATTCTTCCATGTATTTCTGCATACACGGAGTCTTCTCATTAATGCAAATTATGCCAATAGTATTCACTATCATTATAAGATTGTCAGTTGGACTACTGCTTATACACTTTGAGACTTTTGAGTTCCATTGCACTAAGCACTTACAATTCTTCCGGAATTCTTGTATATAAATGCTGAAAACTCTTAGGCATTTACGTCTAAGCATTCGTTATCTACGAGAGTCTAACATGTCAATATTTGATAGTTTTATTTGAATTATTTACACGAGCTTTTAGTCCTCTATTACGAGCTACAGCTAGCCCATTGTGTGTATGTGGGTGTACATTTGAGTTGATGTTTTGTATGAGTGTGTAATGACACATTTTTAACATATGTGCAGAAGTATTGAACACCATACAATGCCGCATCCAATCAGTCATTAAAAGAAATTATTTCTAAGACTTAGAAAGAATCATTTTAATCAGAAAGAAAGAATTGTAACTCAATTAGAAACAACGCAACACCAATAATTCAAGGTTTATATTTGTTGCTAAATTAATTATCGTGATAGCAACGTAGCCATTTCTTACCAATTCTGAGTTAACGCATCATTTTTACTAGTTTCATGTAAATCAAGTATACTAATACATGTCCACTTACCTTTACAATTAAAGTATAAGGTCCACCTTCAGCATGCGGATTCAATTCCACGTTCCACATACTATTACCTACAAAATTAAAATATTAAATTACCTATTTACAAATATTTTAGTTAATTGGATTTTTCAGAAAAACAATATCATTGAAATACCAGAAGCAGTCAAAAAGTTCCCGGAATGGTCTTCTAGTTTTGGATTTGTGATGAAATTACAATGAATCATGTACGGTACAGCCCATAGGTTACCTAATTATGAATTTGGCATGTATTAACACGTCATAACATGCAGTGTACCAGCTGAACGACGGACTGTGTGGTGATCAGTTGATACAACTTCACAGATCGAGCAACGTGCAAGCATCAAGTTCATCGCAAATTGGGAAAAATCTGCTTCATAGACTTTGATAGGCTTAAAAATAGTTTTGCGTTATTGGATGTTTTGCTCTTCTAAAAATGAGCCTTCCTTTACACTTCTTATCATCAGATACACAAACTTTTATGTATATATATCTAATTATGATATGTCAGTTCTTGTCTAAACTATCCTTGTCTAAGTTTAACGTAGGTTTCTGTTACGAGAATAATACTTTTTTTTTTTTATTATTACAAGTTTATTATAAGTTACAAGTAAATGTATAAAGTAAGAGAAATATTCCAAATTATGAGCGGAACGAGGAGTCTTGTTTAAATTAGTTTGTTTATTAATCATGGTGCTCGAGTTTTTCAACATGCAGATAGAGGTTGTTAATTATAGTAATTAGACTGTCGTTTTTTTCTCAGAGATGTATATACAGCCTATCAATATCTATCGTGCTTTAATGCTTGTATCTAGCTTATAGCTGTTGCTGTAATTAAAAGTAAAGAACTTATGCTTGACGTTTCAAGTCCACTCTTGCCTGCTATTCTGTCAGGTTTTCGTATTTTAGTGCGATGTATTAAGTGTATGGTTGTTTGTTTTTACTCCTGTCTTAATAATAATGAGAACAAATTTATTACCCTCTTCAAATTATCTTAATAAATGTAATTTTGTGCGTATGTAGTATGCCACAGAAACGCTTCTAAAAGGGAAGAGAGATAAGCGAAAAAAGTTAAGAGACTAAAATGGCTCCCATTATGGCAATTACTTTCCAGAAACCTACATTAAATATTTCTGAATTGTAATGTAAAATTGATAGCAAAGTACATTTGCCAATAAATCTGGGTTACAATGCATGAAATTATGTTAAATCCTGGAAGAATTAAAATACAGGGTGTTTCTAAACAGCACCGACAACGTTTGGGAGGTGATTCCTGACACCAAGATAAGAAAAAATATATACCAACCTGGGTGCACAAATGCTTCCTTTTGGAGTTATAGGCTGCCAAAAACATGAAACAATGAAATTTAAAAGTCCATAGCTCCAAACCTATGGGACCTACCGTAGTCAGGACTTCACTTAAAAAACTAGTATATGCCCTATCCAAATACCCAAGTTTCAGAATCCTGTGGCAATTCCACAACAATTTTTATAGAGGTAGTTGGTGGGTACTTCAAATTATATGCCTATAGCCAAACTCCCATATAAAAATTGTTGCGTGAGTACCGCAGGATTCTGAATAATGTATTTTTGGACAGCGCACACATTAGTCCATAAGTGAAGTCTTGACCCGACTACGGTAGGTCCCATAGTTTTGGAGCTATGGACCTTTGAATTTCACTTTTTCTTATTTTTGGCAGCCTATAAACTCCGAAAGGAAGCATTTATGTACTCAGGTTGGTCTATATTTTTTGTCTTACTTTGGTGTCAGGAATCACCTCCCAAACATTGTCGGTATTGTGTTAGAACACCCTGTATAAGCTTCAGGACGTCCAAAGAATCAATATAAGTGTTGATATAATATTGGATCTCCTTCTCCCGTGACAAAAATCTTATACGTATTTACTTTTTATTAACATATATAATATTTTATAGTAAGAGTTACCATCTACTTGGCTATGATAGTCAGTTCCATCAATGGTGAGCGTAATGGACGATCCTTGATTTCCATAACCCCAAATATTTGCTGGCTTTGGTGCCCTCTGTAGAACCATACCAGACTCATAGTAAGAAGCAAAACTCAGAGCAGCTAGAAATATAAACATCAACATCATGTGTTACGTAAATTGTCTTGGTAATGATTTAAACATTATGAAATACGTACTATGTATAGAAATTCTGGATGTTTATTTATTTACACATTGTAAGGCCATACGTAACTCTCAGTAAATCTTGTTTCGAAATCATGTTTTTTATCACTGACCGAAGTGGATGTTCTACACAGTCT
Organism: Thermobia domestica; assembly: GCF_964235325.1. Classification (NCBI taxonomy): domain Eukaryota; kingdom Metazoa; phylum Arthropoda; class Insecta; order Zygentoma; family Lepismatidae; genus Thermobia; species Thermobia domestica. Next base: position 259,072,904 of record NC_137457.1, on the reverse strand, counting down.
TCCACAATTTACAATATTATTCGCCCCAAATTGTGTTTGGAGATTCTGGATTACTGCCCTAGTTGTGATTCAACTGGATATAAGCTAGAAAGCCTCAAATTATAGGAAAAGAAATTTACTACATTTCAATGAAACTTATGTCTTTCTAGGTATCAAATACATTTAAAGTTACAACCTCCTTCATGGACAAACCTTTCGGAATTGATTTCCAGTAAGAATGCGTGTAGTTTGAATCTTGTGTTGAGCTTTATAGGTTCAACTTCCACATAGCTTCGGTGAAATATGAAATGGACCCTAAAACCTAAAGCAACCAACCACTTAATACAATAATGGAACAAAAAAATTACCTTTCGTCGTTGATTTTGCTAAAGTCACAGAGACAATCGCCAAAATCAGTAAAGAATTTAGTTTGCTCATCTGAAAGAAAACAAATAAACACATATTAAATTAAGCCCTAAAAGGTTAAAGACGAAGACCACAAGGGGTATACATGCAATTTTTCCATATAAAACATTTCTAAATACTATTAGCAAAACTAATTTGTATATTAATAAGAATTCTTACGTACGAATTGAAAACCAAATTAAAAAAAAAAAAACTCTTGTATGATTAAGCACTTGAAATTTGTGCTATATTCAATTAATACATAGGGTCCGCAGTGGCTCATTGATAGAGCGTTCACCTCTGGCGCATGGGGTTCTTGGTTCGATCCCTATTCGCGCCAAGTGAACTTTGTGGTGGGCAAACACCGTGTATGATGTTTATTCGGGGCTCTCCCGTTTCCTCTCACATTCATCATTCCAGAATTTCATTCATTTCTCGTCATCACCGTCTCCTTTAGCCTACATGGCATATTCGTGGAACGTAAAACTAAAATTTCATTTCATTTCAATCAACACACAGAGTGTGAAGTGTGTACAAAATTATACTAGATATTTCCGGAAAATTAAAAAAGTACACATCAAGAGTAAACTATGAAAAGTTATTTATACTATATTATAGGGATGTCAATGGAATATTCATTTATGAAACAAACAAACTCATTTCTGAGATAATAGCAAAAGTTGATTTTCGACCGCCAGTAAATAACCTTATTATGAGGAACAAAATTCGGAAAATATCCCTCGATTGTCTTATAAAGACCATAAATTTAAAATTTGATTTTATTACATTTAACGGTATGGCCTTTTGATGAGTGTACATGCATCGAGACGAACAGACGGATACCAGAAATTCACTTTTTCCGTACGGTAAGGTTCGCCAAATGTATAAATCCGTTGAACACGCTCCCTGTGGTCCTGTTTATCACCTACAGATAACCACAGATGGATAAAGATAATAATTTTCTAGTGAATTGTTCCTACTCGTCGATCTTTTGTTGCTTAAATGAGTCAAAAGTCATGATGTTATTAAAAGTTTATATTCATTCCTAATGAAACACATTGATAGCTTCAACAATTTCCTATGAACTCGTTAACTCTATTAAATGTTAAATAGAAGATACGGGCCCAAGTGAATGAGTTAAAAGTGTATTAACTGATATTCTGATATCACTATTTGCTTTAGAATTAATAAAATACCGACGAGCTGATAGTAACTAAGTAGGAAATCGTCTCCATCAGATTTTTTAGGAATAGAGAAACATGAGAAAAGTTAGTATGATTCCTTAGTAAAATAAAAAAAATAATCGTTAATGTCCCATAGTACGCCATTTAGGCTACAAGAGACGGTTGATTAATGTAAGTGAACGTTTCTAACGGAACCAACATAATGAAAATGTGGGAGAAAACGAAATAATCTTGAGAAAACACATGGACGTTCACAAACCCAGGATGTGCACCCAGAACAATCCACATGTCTTGGAATCTAACCAGGAACCCCAGGACTAAGTACTATACCACTAAACCACTATGGCTAGCATGATTCCTTAATGGTGAGAATAAAACTGTTGCTAATATCGTAACATTTGACTGAAACAATCGAAGGAGTCAAGAGAATTAATAATTTTCTATTAAGCTATGACGCTCTAACAGATGTTAGGGTAGAAAATAGGTAGGACCAAAGTGAGTGTGGATCATTAGAAGTGAATGAAAGTGTTATTTCCTTTTCAACCGTAATTGGAAGCTTAAACTGTGACTCCTCTCTCTCTCTCTCTCTCTCTCTCTCGTAGAAACTATAATGAAAACATATGATGGCCTATAAATCACTCATATGTAGTACTACTAAATGTCTTAGTGTGTTACTATGGGCTAAACTTTGCATCCTATCCTATCCTTATGTCCTTTCCAGGCACGTAACCAGAACTCTAAGACAGGGCTAAGCCGAGATGACTTTAGGAAGCTAACTTGAGTTCATTTTTCATTCATGCATATATGAGTATAGTCATGGGCGGCGATTAGGGGGGGCAGTTGCCCCCGCACTTTTTTTAAGTAACCAATTAATGTATATAGTTTCATTTGGAAATGTAACGATTTTGTATGTGTTACTGATTAATAGAAAAAAATGCTGCCATATATTTGCTGTTGCGTGAATACGTATTGGTTGTCTTCCCGTGGAGTAAAGAAAGCTACAGTAATTGCGTTTTAATCGCCACAGAAAATAACCCCCAAAAATAACCTATTGGAGCACAATTTCAGCATACTTTCATTTCTTCTTACAAGGGCTCGATATGTTAGTGAGCCGCTTTGAAGCTAATCGAAAGAACATTATGCAAAAAAGTAGGGCCTATTTCACAAGTTATTCTTTAATTGCACAAAAATTGACAGTTCCTAAAATGTCTTTTCTTCTTTCTAAAGTAAGGAATATTGATTAAAAAGAGCGTGATAAGAAACAACTTCTACCTTTTCCATTGTTTTGTAGTGTAATATACGAGTGAAGTGTTGTGTTTAAGGATGTACGAGTGTATATACAATAAAATTTAGTAAATTGAACATAATTCTAGGTTTTAAGTTTATTTTGTATAACTGAAGTGTGAATTGATTCTAAGTATTGTTGTGTTTTGATGTGTTCCAAGAAAGTGAAAACTGCACCTAATGGCAACGAACATATTTCAAGAAGTTGCAAAAGCAAATATTTCTTTAAATGTCGTAGCATATGCTTGTAGTATTTACTGTCTTTCATTTTCTAAGAGTAATAACATACATTTAATAGCATGTGTGGAATTAAATATTAAGTTTTTCATTAATCCTCAGTTTCAATATAACTTTTGCAAAACAAGCATCATTATTCATTACTATGATTAATACAGTGAAACCTGTCTTTAGCGGAATCGAGCGGGACTTGCAAAAATTTCCGTTAAAGTCAGGTTTCCGCTTAGTGGAGGTAGACCTTTCCTTTTTTAAAAAAAAAAAAAAAAGAATACATGCTTATAAAGGGGCATACTGAGAAAATATATTGCTGTACGTACATTGTTCGATTACAGTACTTCTTTCTTCTACGAATAAATACAAAAAAAAAAATGAGTACAAAATATACTATGCACACGTTTTCTTTATTTTTCTAATAGCCAAGCAGGGTTTTCTGTGTACATTGCTGGTTCGCTGCTTGACTTTCCGCATACACTTTAGCCTGAGAAATTATACTAAGTGAATCAGGATCATTTTTCCGTAAGAAAAATTTTTCAGTTCCTTTAAACTTTTGAGAGCATCTTGATACGTATTTATTCTACACTCTTCTTCGAACTCGGTATCGTATTTCTCTTCCTCCTCTATCTCGTTTTCTTCTTTCCGACATTCCATATGATTTTTGATTAAGATGCGGGGATTAAGGACAACTTGTGGGGGTGAATATGAGTAGTGGTTGGGGAAGGTAAACACTGTCCAGAAATATTTAACAAAAGAACTAACATTTTATCGCAGACAGTGTAATGTATATGTCTCACAAAATGTCTAAACATCTTCTAAACGCTGTAGTCCGGAACTCAGAATTTTCCGTTAAATGTTTATTTTTCTTTCCGTTGTCCGCGTAACACAGTTTCCGCTTAATGAAGGGACTTTTTAAACGTTTTGTTCTTCAAAATTCATGGGACCGTGAAATATTTCCGTTTAAGACAGTTTTCCGTTTAATAAAGGGTCCGTTGAAGACAGGTTTTACTGTATTATCCTTTCTATTTATTTGTTTTGCAAATTTATTGAATAATCTGATCACACAATTTTCCAGACAGAATTTTAAGATGTTCATGAGCAAGGAATCAAATCTCTTCTTACACTTTCGTTGTTTAAGAGTACAAAGGGCTAGTATCTACTTGCGTTGTTCTTCTCAATTTACTTAATAAACTATTATATACGATATACGGTATTTTAACTGAAAATATAGTATCCTATTAGTTATACAACCTTTCGTCAAACAAAATGTTAGAAACAACCAGGAAAACTAACATTTATATACAAATATTCAGATCATGTCTTGCCCCCTCACTTTTAACGTCCAACCGCCGCCACTGAGTATAGTAATAAACAAAAGAAAAGTTCGTGGAGCAACACAAGACCATGCCCTAGTTAGAGCTTGATTTCTCTCTATCAATCTGCGTCTTCCACATCAACTTTAATCAAGGTACTTCTATCCGAAGAAGTTTCTATCAAATTATGGGAAAACATTAACAGATATAATTGTGTGAACTGGTATAGTGACATCATGTATTTAACATAAGAACAGCAATTAAACCAGCTTGGTAGCACTGTTTGGCGTGGTATTTCGAGTTCTAGTCTTTTAGGAATTATTGTTTTTTAATCAGTGGCGAAGCGTAATCCCACAAGTAGGGTAGGCCCGATAATCTAATAACACAAATAACATTTAATGTATCATAAAATGTTTAAAATTATAGTCAGAATTTTATTTTCCTTATTTGGTTAAAGAAAACAACTACTAAATTTATTCATTTTAAAGAACTTTCTTAGCTGTATTACTAACAATGTTTAAATTTATGTGCATGTATACATAGTAGTTTTTTGTTGTTTAATTTAACAAGAAATAATGAATACTTATATTAGCAAAAGTAAGGGGAAAGTAGTGTATTATTATTATTATTATTATTAAACGAATATTTGCACGGAGGAAAACACGCAATGTGTATTAATCGAATATTCCCATTTAGCTCCACTACAAATATTTTGAAATACAGTTTATACTTTCTTCTGTCTGGGATTTCCAAGGAGGATGAGGTGAATTTCCTCCCCACTTGCTGTTTTCATTTCCTGTATATTTGAAAATGGAAGGACAGAAAAAGAAAGTACATTCTCACAGTAAGCTGTCAAATTTCTTGGTTAAGGGTTTGGTGCTTGCATCACCCACTTTAAAGTAAGAACAATATTGCATTTAATTAATGCATCATATGATAATGACTTCACTAGAAATGTTAATGCTCAGAAGGAACTTCATTTGAATCAACGCAAGGTATCTAATATTGTATTCTATGTAGTGACGTATTTAAGGGGGGTACTTCCGGGCTTAAGCACTCACCGAAATTTTATCGCAACTTTTTATTGTTTTATATATATTGCAGAATTTTCACATTTCCAGAAATAAAGTTAGCAAAGCCCTCCCGAAACAAGCAAAGTCCTCCGAAACAAAATCGTAAATACCCCACTGATTATTATGAAATGGAAAAATCAACTAAAATTACACACAAATATTATTATTTTATCCTGTACGGTAGCGTTTGGTAAATTTATATATATATTTAATGTAGCCACCAGAACTGCGGAACGTAAAACTCAAAAATTTCATTTTTCATTTCAAAACATTCTTCCTTTTTGCCACATTGAATTTGTGCAAGTGCACGACGTATACTATAAGGTAAGCTCCTATATATCAAATTCACCTTGTGAATATCCAGCAACTGAAAAAATATTGGCGACAATGATGACACAAGTGAATCATCATCAGCCAATGAAGAAGAATTTGAAGATCCTCCCCTGAGTAGAAACAGCCAAAGACGACAACAAACAAAATTGAGGTGGTCAAAATATGAAAATAAATTTTCTCAGAATGTTCCTCCATTTCTTGGAGATAACAATGTAAATATTGCCGGAAATGATCAAGTTAACGTGTTTCCACAGATATTTACAGATGAGCTTCTCAATGTTTTAGACCAATCTGTATGCGAACCAAAATGGAAAGGAACATTTCGGATTGAGTCCAGGTGAACTGAAAGTGATTCTTGGAATAAATCTTGCAATGACTTATATCTGTTACCAAGAAGACGACAGTATTGTTCTCCAGATGAAGGTTTACGTTGTAAAGTTGTAGCTGACGGAATGCCAGTAAACCGGTTTTGATCTCATGTAAAGATATCTTCATTTTATGATAATCCGCAGCCGTGAGATGGGGATGACGGTCATTCTTAAGTTACGATATGTACTAAATAAACTGATGGAGAGATTCAACTTTGCTGTGAATGATGAAGAGTATCAATGTATTAACGAGTAAATAATGTAATTCAAAGTCAGACTGAACATAAAGCAATTATATACCCAAGAAACCGAAAGTTTGGACCGTGAACATTTGAGTAATGGAAGGGAGTAGTGGTTACATATACGATTTTGATTAATATGTTATGAACATACGATTTTTAACCCTTATTACTCGTACCAAAATCACTTTGTCAAGTTTTCTACAATACAATGTTTATTCCATTTATTTTTAGTGTTATTTTGCAAACTATATGTGCCACGATTCAGAAACCAGTATTTTACCCAAAATACATGAGTTTCAATCAAGTGGACAGATCAAGATATGAATAAATTCTGATAAGAAAATATCAAATTTCAACATTTTCTCTTTTACATGTCATAGTATACTAAGAACAATTTGTAAGAAAATCATCATATGTCAATGAGAACATAATTTATGCATGAAAGTGTTATTATACATGTAAAAGGTATGTTATATTTTGATTACTGGAGCAATTTTATTGTGAAATCAAGTAACAAATTTCTTTCGTGTATTTTATAAATTTAAGACCCCATAAAATGAGATAGCACTCAAAATGACCCCATTTAACCACATGTGGTTTACATGCAACTCCCTCTCTTATTAGTTTCCGCTCTACATTTCCGTATTTCCCTCCACTACATCATATTATATCAGGTTAGTTAATAAGATAGTGGGTTAGAAACGTTGCATATTATGCTCTCCTAATATCTCATCAGTACACAAATTCACACTTCCAGACTTGAACTTCTTTTTTCTTCCTAATTATTCACCCTATAATGATCACCTTTATACCTCTTTCTCGTTACTCTTAAGCTGACTTTCCGTCTGATTCCGTTCATTTCCCCGTAAATTTTGTTTTTCATGGCCACCATTTGCCTCTCTAAACCCCCTTTCTTTTTAAAACGTTGTTCGGATACTGTTTTAAAGTCATTATCTAATTCTACATGTAAATTTAAAACATTAGGTGACACTTTCCAAGTTTTCGGCACACTTTTCAGATACTAATCAGAATATAACTTAACGCGTTTAACAAAAATAGTAATAGACTATTATCCACCGTATTTCTAAAATGATTACAAGAATATCAAAATCTGACCTTTCATAAGTAGAAGCTTCGCTTTGTTATAATTAAATATAACTAATTATTTGCTGAGCAAAACTATATATTTTAATTAAAATTCAACACGTGTTACAGTTTCGCCAACTAACTCTTTGGCTTCATCAGACACTATGTGATACAGAATAACTGTACAGTATCTTAGCTGTTGTATGTATATACGATTGTACAGCGGCGGACACTTCTAAATGGTACAGCCATATGGAGATTTACGGCTAAGGTGTACCATTTAGAAGTGTCCGCCGCTGTACAATATCTTAGCTGTTGTATGTATATACGATTGTACAGTTATAATGTATCACATAGTGTCTGATGAAGCCAAAGAGTTAGTTGGCGAAACTGTAACACGTGTTGACTTTTAACCCTTTCATGTATACTGGCCTCATATGAGGACACATATTTAAGAGACCCTTCCTTATCCAATTCAAAGCGGAATTTTCTGTAAATGCACGAGTGCCTTGTAGAAGAACAGGAAAGCATCGATGAGATGTCACAAGGTGGCAGCACATCTCGCTTTGGTGTTGCAGTTGCAGGAAGATATGAAAACGTGTCTGAACAAATGTTGAGCATATGCTCGTAGATAATATAATTTTTTCAGCGATTGGAATCACTTTTGCAGGTAAATATTTTTTAGTTTGTTACTTTGGTGTAATTTTATGAGATTGTCTTGTTATTTTGACAAGGAATCTGCTTGATCAGAATATCAAAAAAAAAAAATAGGATATAGTATACGTAAGACCGTCTGAGTTCCAGAAGAAGCTGGACGCTCATACTTTTAGGGATTATTCATTGAGTATCTACGAACTTAGAAAGGGGGTAACAAACCCACTTTCATTTACTTATCCACTGATACGAAAATAAAAAAGAACGTACCTATTTGCCCTTGTACTTTATATGCTATAGCGCATTACATTATATGCAACAAGGATTTTGGTCTGCATCATGATATAAATTTAAAAATATTTAACATTTTTCGAATCGAAATCAACAAAATTTATTCTAGAAAGTAAAAATAGAATGTTAAGCACATATAATGAAGACAACGCAGTGATTTAATTTGGTAACGTATAAATATATAATATGAAGTATCCTCGTGCATGGAAAACAGGGGGTTCTCATGTATACTATTACCAAAAAAAATATATATATATATACATATATATATATATATATATATATATATATATATATATATATATATATATATATATATATATATATATAATTTTTTCATAATTCATGCAAGAGAGGGTTAATGAAAATGTATAGTTTTGCTTAGCAAATAATTAGTTTATACTGAACTTTCATTTCAATTCATACGTTAATAAGAACATATCTTGAAACCACTATTAACATTTGAAACCACTAAAACTATAACTATTAACTGTTTATGAGAAAACGTACCATATGTGCAAATTGAGGCAATGTACGCTTCTAAATATAATACTAAAACTGTTTAAAAACAAAACAAAACATGGCAACATTTTAGAAGATCCTCTAAAACATGATTGAAACCCAAGTTCTGACTCCAAGATAGACTACTTAGGATAGATTAGTTTCAAAAATGTTCACTGTATTTTAATTAGTTTATTTATTTTTTATTTCATATGTTCTTTGCATCAAGTTATGTGGTTTTCATTTTTAAGCAGATTGAAGTTATTGTAGTCTACTTTCTCTTTGAAATGACTCCAATTTCAAAGTATGAAATTCTTTAATTTCTTCATAACTTTAATTGAAGCTTTGTATCTTTAGGTGCAGACCTCGATTCAAGTTACTTATATCACTAAATTATGTCATCAACAATTGTAACATAGTAATTTAAAAGCAAAAATCTATGGAAATGAAGTGTAATGAAAGATGGCAGATTAATTTGAGTCCTCGGTATAAAGTTGTTAGTCTGTCATTTGCTACAGTAGTCTGTGCTTTCAGGAAAAACAAGAAGCAAGGATTTGCAGAAGTTTTGAGAGTTCTATTACGTGTAAATTATTATATGGAGATTAACTATAGGGCATCACTAGAAATTAGAGTCTAAACATTAAAACGCTTTAAGAAAGTGTCTTTCTTCTTGTTTTCAACAGATCTGTACTCCGCGACACATTGTATGGAAAAATACAAGGAATTTGTGAGACTATCACAAATGATTACATAATTGTTTAAATTCTCCTACATATTGTCTCTATATACCAGGGTATCCATAAGTTTGCCACCATGCTAGAACATGATCTTTGGTCACCTCTGATAACGTGGTTAACAGCACGCTAATGTACAGAGGAATCATTTCATGGTACATATTCATTAATTGCAGCTTTTAGTCTCGTAGCAGGTGATCTTCTGATCTGAGATACTGAGCAGCAAAGAACATTTATTCCTGAGCCCCTACTGTATGAGTTCCAAAAGAGATACACAGCCTATGAAACAGCACGAAACATTTGTGCAGCGAAAGTGAAACATTCAGTGAGTTACGATACAGCAAAGATTGTGCTGCTCTTCCTTTCAGCTACTTGTACTTGTAGCCTACAGATGATTTAATGATTCATTTTGTTAATTATTTCTCTGTTTTATAAGTTTAAAGTTATTGACCAAGATGGAACCGTATTATAAATCTGAACCTAAAATTCTAAAACAGACTCCAGTGAACGCAGTCATTTCATCTCCTAAATTAACGTTTCTTTAAAACAACACCGAGAAAGAAAAGAAAGTAAAAAAATTACAATACGAAATGTTTTTCAATTGTTAGAAGATTTATCTAATGATTTATATAAATCATTATAAATAAATGAGACGCTGAAGAGAATCAAATACCATATTTCAGAAAAATAATTAAAGTTAATTTTCCTGTTGTTTCTTTAAATATTGATATTATGGTGTTAAACAAAGAAAACATGATAGAAGAGTACCAGGCTACGCTTCGGGGATTTGCTTCCCCGTCTCTTGTTACAATCCTCTGATGTTCGAATAATATAGAAACTACTCTAACAAAATTTTTAGTAAATTTCGTTGCTCATAAATGTAGGGAGGATATAAGCCAATATTAGAGGGATGACATGGCAAGCTTTTAGAACAACTCATCTTAAGCATACGATGTAGTCACGTTAAATGTTCACAAAGTTGTTAGCCTTGAGAAATAATGCTGGATTGTACCGTGAAAAGATAATCTGTGAACCTACACCTGAAATAAAATAATATTAAAGAAATGGTAGTCAATTGCGTCCGGTGTTTGGGGTATGAATTTATGTTTCTACTAGATATACGAGAATAGTTATAATATGGCGACTGAATACTGGGCTAATTTTAGTTCTTGGTGGGATATCTCGTGGTGTACTACGAGGGACTGAATTTATTAAAATCGAAAAAGTTGCGCATAAAAATTATTTGTACTACCTCTCCGGATGTGGAGTCCCGTATTTCGTGAGAAGTGGGATAAAGGAAGCTGCAGATCCCTGTCTTATTTTGCGTGATATGCCGTGGACGATGCAAAGGAAAGAGAGGCAGGACAAGATGTGGGTCAAAAATGTAAATAGGTTGATTATAGCTTGCCAGAAAAAGACCCAGCAGGAAGATTCCACATCTTCAACATGAAAGCTGTACGCTGAACTGTGGAGGCAAATCTGAACACCAGCACTCGTACGTTGGTTTCGAGATAGTACCTCAAAATCAACCAAGAATAATAGCCACTGTTGGCAAGGTATACAGACGATGTCAAATTGTTCCAACTATCTCATTCTTGGCATAACGAGGGGTGGAAGTGTGCAAAGCACTGTTGAAGAAACCCCTGTATCAACGTTTCAAGGAACTAATTGTGACGTCAGATAAAAAAATGAGTTTATTATCGGAGTTCAGACAACAGTAATCAATGATTGGACCCAGATCAGGACGCGGAATCTGTGGTGAAACAGGGGCTGTTAAAAACACAGTCATACTTACAATTGGTGTATGGTGGAATTTGGAAAGTCCCGTACACTGGAGACTTGTTCCTCATGGTCGTGCAGTGAAAATTGAGCTGTACTGTGAGGAACTGGAAGGAAAGTATCAATATGTATCACAAAAATATTCACATTAAATCAACCGCAATCATCTGGTGGTGGAGATGGACAATATTTCCTGCCATAGGTCTAGTGTGACCTAAGAAAAATTTCGCAACTTTAAACTGTTACCACATTCAATGTGCAGTCCCGGTTTAACACCAAATTTCACGGATCAAGTGGTAACTGTCATTACTCCTCTATATCTCCGGAACGGTTGAGATAGAGTTTTTTTTCCCTCTAGTGTGTTTAATTGTACACAAAAGCACTTCGTTTGCCATAAACTCGTCCACAATATCGTGTCACACTTGAATCGGTTTCCTCGTAAGTAGTTACAAGCTTTAATCCCCTAAATTTATTTTACTGGAAAAAAATATTATCTTAATAAACTGTGTAAAGCATTAACTTTACAATTGCAATGGTTATACGGTAAACTAACCTATGAATAAGGCACTGGTGAAAAAAAAAAAGAAATGAAATATTTCAGTTTTACGTCCGACGCTTTTGCAGGTTAGGCTAAAGGAGACGGTGATGATGAGAAATGAATGAAATGGTGGAATAAAGAAAGTCAGAGGAAACAGGAGAACCCCGAGGAAACCCACGCACACAGTGTTTGTCCACCACAAAGTTCACTTGGCTGGAGTTGGGATCGAACCCGGGATCCCACGCACCAGAGGTGAACGCTCTACCAATGAGCCACCGCGGCTCCGCTGATGAAAACTATATATACTACCAAGGATGTTATAAAATCGAGGTACTGCCCGTACAACAAAATTGTGAAGCCATACGTCACAACTTCGCCATACCTACTCTGCCCACTCCGCGCCACTAAGATCACAATGTTTCGAGCCAACAATCATGGCGGAAACGAGAGTAGCCAATCAGACGTGCCGGCTCAAACGATGCTAGATTGTTTTTCGGCTTCATTGAGTTGATATGATGAAGATAGGTATGGGCAGATCCTCTATTTTATAACATCCTTGTATACTATATATATAATTGAATTGCGTCGAACCTGAAGAAATGTACAAATAATTTTTATATCCATCCATTCTTTACTTGTTACTTAAGCCTTTGGTGAAGACGTGGATAATATATACCTGTGTTTGATGTAGAAAGCTCCAAGTTTGATTCCCAATGGAGTCTCAAGGAGCATACAGTCTTCTACGTACTCTCTGTTATATTATTATTAATTATTATCAACAATTCTTTGTAATTTTTAAGCCGAATACTCATCAACATTATTGTATATAGGGAAAGTAATAAGAAAGCAATCTTTTTTTTTCTCAGTTCGGTTATTTCAAAAGATTACGATGTGCACTTCTTCATGTTTCTGGGGAAGTACTTGAATCCCTCTGCTCCCCGTTGCTGTGCCCATGGCTTAAACTGACAAAACAAAACGAAATACAAAATTAAGAATTTGAAGTATAAAGCTTTTCTCTATTTTTCGTCTATATATAAAAGTATCGAGGCAGCTGGGTCATGTTTGTGCCAGAGTCTTGGCAGTTTTGCTATTCTTGCACATTTAGTCTTGCTTTTGGTCTTGCATATGCATCCTCGGTCCAGGGGCGTAACTAGGCTGGGGCAACCGGGGCGATGCCCCAGGTCCAAAGACGATCAGGGTGCCCGCTGGTACGGTCGTGAATAAATGGGAGTCGTAATTATATGACCTACATTCTAATGGTTTTGGGTGACCACTTCCAACCTCTGCCAAATGTAAATTTAGTACTGTCGTAAAAATTAATAATGACATAATCCCGTGTCAAAACCTCTGGCATAGTCTGTGGAAGATGGCAACATTGCATCTTCCTTCACCATTTGACGCTCCACCAATGTATAGTCCAAACAGTGAAAAAGATAAGAAAAATTAAAACCTATTATTTCCGTCATCGAAATATCTGAAGGTCTAATCCCTTTTCAATACAGCTCAATTCTTAATATTACAAGCACTAAAACTTCCTGACCCTATCAGCCCAGAGGAAATACTATCCACCCCAATAAAATTTCCGTCTGGCCCAGTCACTTGGAGAGCTAACGTGAAGTTGGCCCTCCAAACTTCGTGAATGGCTAACTCCATTTCAAATAAAGCCCAAATCTTGAACTTTGCTACACTTTTAGTCGACACAAAGTACTGTCAATTCCAATAAATGTATTTGTCAGAAATATCATAGTAGTGAAGTTGACAACGACAAAAGAAGCTGGAAAATCGCATTTCAATAAGTTTAATAGCCCATATTTCGGAAACTATAATAGATAAAACGCTAAAAACTTGCTGACCCAATTAGCCCAAACGAAGTACTAGCCAGCTCAATAAAAATCTCGTCTGGCCCAGTCACTTGGGGGTTAATGTGAAGTTTGCCTCTCAAACTTTGTGAAGGTGTAATTCTGTTTCAAATATACACCAAATCTTGAAACTTCCTAAACTGCTAGTCGACACAAAGCACTGTCAATTTCAATAAACGTATTTGTCAGAAATATCATATTAGTGAAGTTGGCCCGACAAAAGAAGCAGGAAAATCGCTTTTCAATGAGTTTAATTGCCCATATTTCGGAAACTGTAATAGCCCAAACGCTAAAAGTTACTGACCCAATCAGCCTAAACGAAGTATTATCCAGCCTAATAAAAATCTCGTGTAGCCCAACACTTAGGGGGCTAACGTGAAGTTGTCCCCTTAAACTTTGTGAAGCTGAGCTTTGTTTCCAGAGTAGCCCAAACACTAAAAGTTGCTAGCGCAAATAGTCCAAATGAAGTACTTTCTGGTCCAATAAAAATCTCGTGTAGCCCAGACCCAGACATTTGAGGGGCCAACTTCACACAGGCCCGTTCCGTGGTACAAAAACATTGATATCTTCTTCTCGACATTAAAATTACCAGAAACACTATTTTCTTCCACAATATATCATTGTCAACAAAAGAATTGACAAGTCACTTAGAACAAGTTTGAGATTGGACTAATTTATATAAAGTTCTTTAAAATTCTTATTTTATACCAAAATGAACACACCTAATTTATATAAAGTTCTTTAAAATTCTTATTTTATACCAAAATGAACATACCTTCTTTGATACTTTTGAATGATGAGAGCACAAAAATGGACTCAATTTCTCTTATTTTTTATACATTAGAAAGTACGAGTGTCCTTCATGAAGACTGTATGATTGATATGTATATAGTCACCACTTAACTTTTGTTATTAACAGTGCATAAAATAATCTGTGTTTTTTTCATTATAAATATTCCAAAATCATCATAGAAATACTAGAGGAGTGTATTTTGAAGATAAAATGATAACAGCTTATTGGCTATAATCACAAGTTTACCTACTTTTTTTTTAACACTATCTTTTAATGAGATAGCGAGAAAATTCATACAACTGAATGTTCACAGTATCGACCGATTACGTAAATATTGTTTCAATGTGTCATATCAACATCTATTGTATAGTTTCCAATTTAAATGTACACTGACTAGTCAAAACGTTATGATTACCTTCCTAACATCTGATATGTTCACTTTTGGCTGCAGGATAACAGCAATGTGGTTTGGCATGGAAGTAATGAGGCAATGGAAGATGGCTGGTGGCATACGCAGCACATCGACACACACAAGTAATTTAATTTCTGTAAATTCCGCGTAGGGGGAGATAATCTGTTCAATAACATTCCAAAAGTATTCAATTGGGTTAAGATCGTCTGAGTGTAGGGGGCGTTAAAGCAATTGAAATTCACTATTGTGCTCCCCGAAGCACTACAGTATTATATTGGTCTTGTCATGAAGAGCGTTACCCTGCTGAAACATGCCACTGCTAAGTGGAAACATGGCCGACATGAATGGGTGTACGTGATCAGCAATGACCTGCCGATAGCTTGGAGCCTTTTGATGGCCTCCACACGCACTACTGGGCCCATAAGTGACAATGTGAAGGTTCTTCAAACCCTAAGACGACAGCCACAACTGGCCTGTCGTCTTTCTACTGTACACGTTAGAGCAGCTTTTTCCCTGGAAGACAATAGATTCTGACTCAACCATGCAAGTAGTGAAAGCAGTGTCGGGATTCATCGACGCATATCACGCTGTGCTATTAATCTGCGGTCCAATGATGATGGGCATGTGTCCATTCTAGCCGTTGTCATTGATACCGAACAGCTATCATTGGTACACGTGTGCAACATCGGCTGTGCAGGCCCTTATCTAGCAGTGTACGGTGAACTCTGTGCTTATATATATACGAGTTTTGTTTACTGTTAAAGGTCTGTTGTTAACTTCCCACAGCTTGCGCTCCATCTTGTACAGTCACGAACATTAATAAATGGAGGCTGAAGCCATTATTTATTACGGCTCCAACCTCCATTATTAATGTTCGTGATTGTACCAAGCTCGACAATCTACAACGTCCAACATTTTAAATGAGATGTGACTGACCCACGTCTTGTGGTTTGGTGCTGGTTTCACAGTTCTTTCTCCATCTTTCAAAGACACTCTGCTATTTCCCACCTTCGGGAATCGTGCTCTTCCGACCATCATAATTTGACCCCTATCAAACTCTGATGTATCTCTGGCCTTTCGCATTCTACGCACAGGTACCACACTGACTGATTGAATGAAATCCCTGTCACCGTCTGGCCAGCAATTCTGTTGTGTTGCATAACTCTCACGTCAGCGAAAGGACTTCGTTCAAAAAATAGCGGATGATCATAATGTTTTGGCTGGTCAGCGTATATATTTAATACATCACACTTCTTTTAAAAAATTAGTACTTCAATAATATAAAATATAAGCTTGTAGCACACTCCAAAAAAAAAGCACATTCCTCATTTTCCTTGAAATCCCCCTGGACCATTTTTAGGACTCGAAAAAAGATAACGTATCCAGATAAAAAAGAACGTCTGGTAATCTTATTCACAATCATTCATTTCTACTTATCACCCACTCTCCTTTAGCCCAAAGGCCCTAACTATTCATTTTATATGAAACACCCTGTATCAGCAGTTGTTCTTCGAATGATACATGAAGCCTATTTGTCTTCTTCGCATTTGATAGAAGCATGCCGCTGTGTGAGATAACTGCACTTGAATTTATATGAGATGTGATAAGAGACGGACATTGATCTCAATTTTGACGTCAGTCTTACTTGGTTCTCCCATTGACAAGCGAGCACAACTTTCCTCCTATCGGTACGTTTACATGTTTTGTTGTGATTTGATGCAAACAATATTATGTGCATTGTGTTTCATTGTTAGTGTAGTAGTTGCTCATTGTGTTACCGTAGTAACGAGCTGATAAAGTGAATACATTGTACAAAGTTCATCAGTTCAATGTGACATTCTTCGGCGAAGAAAGTGGCTTCTATTCAATTAATCATCTAAATACTAACATTTTAGGTAAGTATTATAGTTGGGGTTGTCAGATTTTTCAGAGAGGGAAAAGGAATATTTTAGTACATTTAAGGTGAGAAAACGGAAGATTTTATCATTTTTAGGATGAAAAAGGAAGATTTTACTACTTTTAGGGTGAAAAAAGATTTTATTACTTTTACAGTGTAAAAGGAAGATTTTTACTACTTTTAGGATGAAAAGGAAGATTTTATTACTTTTAAGGTGAAAAAGGAAGATTTTACTACTTTTAGGGTGAAAAAGGAAGTTTTGACTACTTTTAGGGTGAAAAAGGAAGATTTTACTATTTTTAGGGTGAAAAAGAATAGCAAATACGTGCATGATTTCACATAGTAACATATCAATTTTATTTCAAAACCGGGGCAGTTTCATTAAAAATAATTACAATACACAAAATAGAAAAAAGTATATTACAATTCTCAGTAGGAACTCATGTAGTTCGGTTCCCACGTTAAGCTGTAAGTCCTGATCTCATATAGCATCGGTGCTGAAAGGGATATTAAACCAACCAAGTATAGTATATAAATCTTTGTTGCTTTTTAATTGTATTTTAATGAAGATTTTGCATCTTTTAATAGTCGCACATCCTTTTGTATTTATTTTAAAAATCCTTGCAGTTCATATCGAAATTTAAAAACAAAGATCTGATTTTATTAGATCACAGTAGCTGTTTCTGGCATCACAATATCACTATCGATCAAAACTGCGATATTATCGAGACGATATTGACGGTTGAGACGTTAAAACAAACCTATTCTTAAACATAAAGTTGGGGTGCCGGTTACATAAGTGATAATATGACAGTTTCGTTTCACAGTGTAAAACTACAGTAGACTTCCAAACTATAGAAATTCAATACTCAAACTTGAAGTATCAGTAACACTTGCGATGCCGTTTAGATCCAAATTTATCCCCTCAAATTGGGAAAGAGGGAGGTATATAAAAATGATGCAAAATGATCGATATTACTGTGAATCCATAGCTTTCAGGGCCGTTAAGATGAGCAGTGACATTTGCAATCCAGTTTAAATCCGATCCAGTTTAAATCCCCCGAAACTTTAAGGAGGGGGAAGGGGTGATATATTTTTAAAAAATATCGAAAATGACTGATATTAGTGTCGGATCAATGGTTTTTCTGGTCACTGGCATGAACAGTTACACTTCTAATGCCGCTTAAATCCAAATTCAGCGCCGTGACCTGGGGGAGGGGAGATATATATATATACAAATGATCGAAAATAACCGATATTAGTGTCGAATCCTTAGTTTTTGGGATTGCTGTGATGAATACTAACACTTCCGATGCCGTTTAAATCCAAATTCAGGCCCGCAACTTGGGGGTGGGCAAATATATAAAAATGACTGAAAATGACCGATATTAGAGTCGAATCCATTTATTGGGGTCCTAAGATGAGCATTAACACTTCCGATGCTGTTTAAATCCAAATTCAGCGCCGCAACTTGTGGGAGGGAGAAGGCGTGGTTATATAAATATGATCGAAAAAGGCCGATATTAATATTGAATCCATAGTTTTCGGGGTGACTGAGATGAACAGTGACACTTGCGATGAAGTTTAAATCTAAATTCAGCCACCATTAGTGCTCCTAAAGGGGGAGGTGACATGTAAAAGTAATTGAAAATGACTATACTAGTGTAAAATTCATAGTTTTGGAATCCCTAAGTTTATTGGTGACTGATTTGGTGCTCTTTATACCCAAAAGGAAATGTATTCTCCCCGTGCGAAGAACGGGTATTCTGCTACACTTTAATAATAATAAACGGAAGTTTCACATGTTAAGTTCTTTAATATATTTGTCGCTGCTCAAATTTACGCACTTGTGCGGTGTATGTGTGTATATGTAAATAAGATCATCTCTCTTTTTGAGTTGTTCGAAAAATATGAAGAGGGATTTTTTATCGCAAATCAAAAACTAAAAAGTAAAATTAAAAGCCGTTGATTTAAAAAAAATTCCTGCTAGCGAAATATATATATGCTGCAGACACGTTACAGCAAATAAGATTAGCATCAGGCGAAGAAATAGTTTTTAAATTATATTTTCCTGGTTTTGCCAATATTTCCGAACAAAACATTTTTTCTAATGGGTTCAAAATTTCCAAAAATTTTACACAGCACAAGGAAGATACGGATCTCCGTAAAATATATATTTGATTTTAACATACTGGTATTAACTAAAATGATTCTGTCCCTGTTATTTTAACACTTCACTGCCATAAAACGGTAACTTTATAAGACTATTTAAGATAATTTACATGCGTTTGTATTAATTAATCTAACTAAGGTTATATTTTAGTATCTTTTGTAGCCATAACTCTATTCTATCACGGTGCTAACTTTAAAGGAGTGGTGCAAATATATTTGTTGCCACAAAACTTCACTATTCTAATACAAGAAACATAACTACTCAATGATCTTAACTGTAAACTAGTAAATATAAAATAGTTCTCATTTTAAAAGCATAATGTAGTAAAATATTCGAAAATTTTAATTTTTCCCAATTTTTCCTGTTTTTTTTTCAAGCTCAGGAAAAAACAGTAAAGAACTGTTTTTTTACCCAATATTTTCGTTTTTTTTTCAGGTCTTTACAACACTAGTTACATATGTATTAATATAATATACAGAGCTAATATGTTCTAGTGAAGTATTTTTATTTTATTTATTTTTTTCCACTGGAAGATGAAATATAAAAGAAAAAATGATATGATTAACCAGGTAATGATTAAAGTAATTTAAAGGACGAGTCCATTGTCTTGGGAAAAAAATATTAAATATTTTAAGATATCCAAATCATTGTGCATCAAAATTTGTTTGATGAGGGGTCAATAACCATAGTGTTTATTCTGCGCTTCTATAACTTGAGTTCTATTTTTAGATAATAAAGAACATTGGAATATAAGATGATTCAGAGTTCCAACCTCTTCGTTGCACCAACAGAGGTGAATCGGTCCGATGAATTTTGTACAGAAGATATGGAGTAATTGCAGTGTTGAAACGAAGTCTATAATATAAAATGTTTTTTGACCGTGACCAAGTGCGAAGTACATTCCAGGTGGTTGATTGTAAAGGGTTAGTTTGCCAATAGCATGTTCATGGTCCACTTCTGATTTTGTGTTTCCAAAGAACAGTTTGCTCCGAGATGATCTGGTTAATGTGAAATAATAATAAGTTGAGAGGTAATAATTTTATATTGGCTGAAAGACCAGAGTTACGAGATTTTTTGGATAAATGGTCAACAAATTCATTCGGTTTTATGTCAATATGGCTTAGGACATGGACATAATCTATGATATGATCCATTTCAATTAATTTTTAATAAATGGATTCTATGTATTGTAAAATTCAAGTAGATTTAATTCTCCAATGAACAGAAGAGAGTGTTTGTAACACACTGTAGGCATCCGTGGAGATACATGCACATCGTATATTGTTACATTGAATGAGTAATAAGGCTTGTCGTATTCCAAACGCTTCACCCTCAAATACTGTAGTGGCAACTGGAAGTTTCAGTTGTTGAATAGCATCAAGTTGGGAAATAAAGATAGATACTCCAACTGCGCTATGTGAAACCTTGGAGGCATCAGTGTAAAGGAAGATTGTGTCAGGATTGATCGAGAAAACCTTGCCAGGTATTTTTGTTTATGCAATAAGATTGATCTTCAATCTTGGTATCTACATATGACGGCAGAATAGGTTTTATAAGTGTTGTATTTGTTTCATATGCGAAACTATAGCATGGAAGGTTGAGAAGCTTTATTATTTGACTTTGGAGGTATTTCAAAAGTAGACATGCTTTGTATATCCATGGTAACTTCGTGGCATATGGTAATTTGGTATTGCGGTTCTGTACTTCTAATGCTCCCAATTGTTTGAGTAGTGGTGAATTCGTAAGAACGAGTTGAGATATGATATATTTACAGGCAAGTTTGATTATTTTAATAGATAACGGTAGCGTGCCTGTTTTCTCCAAAGTGACATTATTAGGACAGAAGCGAGATTGGGAAAGTACAATTTTTAAAATAGTGTACTGAATCGCTGTTAGAACTTTGGCATGGTGGTAGAATATACCGGTATTATACTTCCATAGAGAATCTTGGCTTCAATGCATTGTTGAAAAATAGTATATAAAGTGTGCGGATGAATGCCCTTTTTTTTCTTTTGGAACTTAACCTGCGAAGAATGTTTTGTTCTTGTTTACATTCTTATATTATGTGAGTTAAATGTGATTTCCAAGTTAATTTGTGATCAAGGTATAATCCAAGATATTTGATATTTGTTGTGCTGTGAAGCTGTGAATGTGAAAGTTGAAGAGAAGGAAAATGAGAGATTTTCTTTTTAGTAAATACTATGTAATAAAATTCCAGTTAATTTCTAAACCATTGTTGCAATTATTTACAATGAAGACTCCAGTTTCTTTCGATCAGTATCAAGATCATTTGTAACAAAATATTTGAGTAAGTAATCTGCAAAAAGAAAGCTGATACAGTACAATTGAAGATTTCCAGAAAGTCCACCATGAAGATGTTAAAAAATGTGGGACTAAGCATGCTACCTTGCATAAGACCAAGAGAAGTTCGCCGAGAAGTGCTATATTTATTATTTATTCTGAGATAAATTTGTCCATTAATGAGTACATTATAAACAAATCTAATGAAAGCGGTAAGGATGTTCAATTTTGCCATTTAAGTTATCAATAAATCCAATTGAATAAGGCCATATGCCTGTTGAAGAGTAATGCTTATAGCCATAAGATATTGACGATGTTGAAAAGTTGTCCAAATGTCTAAAAGGAATGGACTAAGTGCATCTAAACTTAACTTGTGTTTCCTAAAGCCTGTCATATTGGAAGGAAATATCTGGTGATATTCCAGAAACCATTGTAATCTGGTTAGAATTAATTGTTCTAATGTCTTAGATAACAAGATATTAAAGCGATCGGTCTATAGCTGGTCGCTGCTTCTATGGGTTTTGTTAGTTTCCGTATTGGGGTAATCAGAACTTTCTTCCGCTGTGAAGGAATCTATGAAGTTTTCCAGATGGAATTAATAGAAATGTAACAATGCAGAGATTCCCTCCGATGGAAGATTCTTGACGTGTTTATAATGTATTCCATCGAAGCGTGGAGATGAATCTGTTTTTAGTGATTGCAGTACAGTGGTTATTTCCTCAATAGTGAACGGAAGATCAGAAGTAGTGTGATATTGACGTTGTGTTTGTCGAAGTATTATTTTTGAGGGCATTAGCTTTCTGATAAGCTGGAAGATGATTTTTTCATTAGTGCAAAGAAATAATTTTCAAGTCCGCTGTCTGGAGTTAACACTTTGTTGACATTCTTGAGTCCACCATGGAGGTTTGACTGGAAGACTACGAATACCTGATGATTTTGAAGGGAGAACCGGCTGCACTTTTGAATGAAATACCGAAGTTTTTAGTAAAGTATCCAAACTTCGTGCTGCTTCCTGCATATCAGGAATAATAGTAGGAATTGAAGAGTTATTTTGAAATTGTGAAGCAATGAAGTCGCTGTATTTATCCGAGTGTAACTCCGTAGATATATGTTGCAAATAAGAATTGAAAAGTAAAGAGGGTCCATGAATGGACATAGGTATTTTACAAACTGATATCTCAGTAATAATGGGAAAATGATCACTACCGAGTAAAACAACTTGCCAGGAGGAATAAGTAAAAGGTTTAGTTCGTATCAGTGAAATATCAGGTGCGCTTTTAAAGTTAAAAGAAATGCGAGTAGGTGTACCATCATTGAGGAGGAGACATATCAACAGTAACAAAAGAAGGAATATAAATGTTCACAAGATTAAAATTGTGCACTTGTATTCCTAGGAGTTGGACATTAGAAGGTTTATTGCGGATTTTTACTAATAGTTCTAGATAGAAAAGGTCGTGACCTATACCTACTGCTATGCTTCCATAACCATTCTTTCGAAGTTGCTCGATGAACTTGTAATTGTTTATGCGAAGCAACGAATGAGGTTTTGACCAAGTCTTCTGTAACATGAGCAAATGTGAATTAAATATATTGATCAAGTGTAGTAGGGTATAACTTTTTCCAGTTGCACTCTGCATGTTCTATTGAAGAACTACTAGATTTTCGAAAGTATCGGAAGCCATGTTGAAGCTATTTGGTGGAAAGAACACTAGTAATTTGTTGAAGTAAAGTATCTAGAATTTTGGTATTGGGGTAAGCAGTTAAAGTGACAGAAGCAGTAGTCAATATTTGTTTTATTGCTTTTATTTGATTAAGGGGGAGGATTATTCGTGAATTATCATTGTGCCGGGATAATTCACGAATCTGATCATTAGCAGAATTGTCATTATTGGAAAGGAAAGTATAGTTCTGGCGATTGTTGATTGGTCCAGGTGAAGGCTCTGCATTATTGTGTCCAATGAGTTTGTTGTCAACGGAGGAAGCAATTGTAGATTTACTAGATGAAACTTGCATGTTAGAAAATCTTAATTTGTCTTTATTACGAGCTAAAACTTTAAGTTCCGGTTTAGATTTCGGATTGTCGAATCTCAATGGAGGGTAAACATGGAAGAAGAAGCGCAGGAAATAGAAGACACCTCAAAAGATATTGAGGAACTTCTTTTACTCTCGAAAGATGATTTAGATGGAGCAAAGTGATCATCTTGCAAACCATGGGGCCGCGGTAGCTCAGTGGTAGAGCGTTCACCTCTGGTGCTAGGGGTCCCGGGTTCGATCCCAGTCCCCGCCAAGTGAACTTTGTGGTGGACAAACACCGTGTGCGTGGGTTTTCTCGAGGTTCTCCCGTTTCCTCCCACTTTCTTCATTCCACCATTTCATTCATTACTCATCATCACCGTCTCCTTTAGCCTAACCGGCATAACCGTGGGACGTAAAACTCAAAGATTTCATTTCATTTCATCTTGCAAACCTTTTCTTCGTTTTCAGGGAGGAACTGCAGGAAGAATAGAAGTAGAGGGTGGTTTGTAATGTAAGTTCACTGATTGTGAGAATACGTTGTGAACAGGAGGATTTCTAATACTTTCACTGTAGATAGCCGTAGTATTCGTGACATTGGTTGAATTTGTTTTATTATTAGTCGTTAACATACTAGCTTCATTAAAGGATAGATGTAAGTTGGCCATTAATTGGACAATTCTTTTTGTAATCGTTCAGGACACTAAGAGAAATTCGCTCTATGATTAGACTTGTAATGGTAACTCTGTGTATGATTGGAACAATCAGTTTTAAAATGATTTTGACTACAGTTTGTACATAATTTTGTGCCTGCTTTACGCTTACGGTTCGTGTGACCGTATTTTAAACATCCATCAAGGCACTGCCGAACGGCTGGAATATATGGTTCTACAGGAAGTTTGAGATGGTATAGTTGTACTTCTGATGGTAATTTATGCGAACTAAAAGTGAGAATAACTGTTCTAGTGGAAACTTTCTGGTTATTATTTCCATTTCTAAAAATTCGACGCCCAGAGATAATTGGTATCTCAGATTCCAAGTCCTGTAGTAAGTTATCTGCTGAAATGTCAACATCAATGTCTTTCACTACTCCCGTAGAATATAAAGCGTGATTTGGAATATAGGGCGACCAGTCCTGTGTTTTATGAATTGGGTGACACAGGAATTGATTGGTTTCAGGTCCTGCATTAAAGTAAGTTTTAAAAGGTTTCTACCAATTGTTTGAATGTTGTTAATGCAAGGGATTTCTGATAGATAGAGTTTCCGACTTGTAGGCATAATATGCTTTCTCCCAATTTCTCCATTGTTAGCTTTTAAAAAGATGAAATATGGGCGGAATGATGGTCACTATATAGATTTACAACATGATCATTATGTTTCGAAAAGCTTTGAAATTTCTGTTTCTTATTTCGAATTTTATCTATGATTCGTATTGATTCAGTTCCCTGAGTGTTTTCAACTTCTTTTGCAATTACTTCCATTTCTTCTGATATTTCCATTGATTCTGAAGAGATAGGGATTATGTTAGTATTTAAGACTTGAGATGTTATTTGGATGCCATTTGCATTTGTATGAGGCTCCAATGGATGGAGACAATTGATCATGAAATATGTTTATTTAAAATAAGATTATGCATTAAAAATAGCTACACATAAAAACCAAACAAACACAACATTAAACATTAATAAATAACACAAATTAACAATGGACAGATCTTACCGATATCAAAAAACATTAAGTACCCAAAATGTATCATAAACTAAATACACTTTCTTCTTCTTCCTAAATCCTCAAGATTAGCTTGCCGCGCTATTTCAACAGATGAGTCGAGTAATTTTGTCAGTTTCAATGAAAACAAAAGAGCAGAGGGCTCCAGAAGTTGTATTTACAGTTCCAAATAATATAGCTGCTAGGTAAAGAAAGTATATGCAGGTATACGATCCATATTTGTTTTCATAAATCTGATTCTTTATCTTCCTAACCTTTGATTATTTATTCTTTAAAGTTTCCTGTTCAAGAAATTTAGATTTTTAAAAATACAATTTTTCTGCTATTATAGTCTGCTGTACATTCTGTTATCACAAAACTTAACTCTTAGAAATCCTATACGTAGCATATTTTTAGAACCTATCTGAAACAAATGATGGCGGAAGTACGTTATCCTTTACCAATCCATACTAAAAGAATTAGTTCACTTATGACACCATTTAGACAATTCGTCTCATGTTGCACGATCGTATGTTAGGCGATAGTACGTAAAAATTAAATTGCTTACATAAAATTCGTTTAAACACTTAATCATAAATATTACTTTTTTCTTAACAACTCTGAGAAATCTTACTCGATTCATTTTTCCGTGAAACTTTTTTTAAAACATATACCTATTTCGTTTTAGGAATGAAGATCCTTTACTTGGCTGTATTGTTCTCTGCCCTTTGGACTGAATGTGTGTGCCGTATTTTTATTATAAATGCTCCAGACGAAACTGTTAATAATTATGAAGGTAAGTGGAAAACATTTTTTATCGTATTTCAAGATATGTAGTTTCAAAATTTGTGACCACCTGTTCGTAACTCCGTTTCATGACTGTAAGTCACGCGCAAAATATACATCGGCCATTCCACGTAAATATGAGCCTAAGGACAGAAAATTTTTAAATATATTTTGCTCGTTACTTATATAAAAATGACCAGAAAGGTTCAAATTTACTATTCAGATCGGTTTCTTGTTAAAACGTTTTAGTTTTTGTCTTTTTAAGCGATTGAAATTCCATGCTGTACGAAGCCAGTCGAAGGGAGAATTTACCAACAATATTGGACACCCCTAAACAACACATGATAAGCATTTGATTCAGTTGCATTGCGGTGTAGACAAGCACGTATACCTTAGGAACTGAAGCTCAGAAGTTTTAAAGCTGTTAGTGTATTAAGTAGTCTACTATTTGACTACTTTTGGTACCAAAGTAATTATGTAACGCCCGTTACAAAAAAAGGTATATATTTTTTACTATACAATTTGTACTAAAGGTCAGAAATAGTCTATCTTTTGCAAAAGTAAAAATGAGCACATGGGTAATACAACAAGAAAATGAATATCATTATATTTATAATTTAATAGGCAAAAACTGCGTAACGGGTGTTACATTGCCAATGTAACGGGTGTTACACGTGAATTGTTAGCTTGGTTTGACAGTGATATTTGTACACGTAGGCTAGCTCTAAGACTGTAAAGAGGGAATTTGAAGTTAGTAAAGTTATAGAGGGTCCTCTTCTGAAGATATGAATTATGGTAAGGGTGAACAGTGCGCGAATTAAGGGACATTGAACCGGAGGTGATGAAGTGCACTCCAAAGAAAATAACATCTAAGATATATCGTGGAATGAGGGACTCCCTCTCATACCCTCGTTAATCGCACACTCAGGGTAGTGATTAAATATCATAAAAGCGCCATATTTCAATTGAGTACTCATAACATACTACAAATTACTTCTTTATGAGAAGCCCAGTATACTGCTATTGAAAGTCTTCGTTTAGCAAATCATTAGGACTGCAGCGCGACAGATTTTCATCAAGAAAACAGAAAAACCCTACACTACAATGATGTGTACGCAGACTGAATGAAGTTGTGATCAGTCCTTTTGTGGAAAGATGTTTGTGTTGGAATGTTGTGTTGCTGGCAATGAAATAAGTAACAAAGACTATCGTCAAGTTGGAATCCCTCAAGGACTTTCGGACGAAAATGGTGATATTAGAGTTATGTTCTTGAAATCCTGTGGCGAAAAGGAATTCGAACTACGCCGAAGTTTAGAAAGTATACTAGTGACGTGCCGTAAGGGGAGTTTAGCGGGGCGACGAAAAATTCGGTAGGAAAAGAAAAGGAAAGAAAAAAAGAGAAAAAATACTTCGCATATCAGTACAAATTAGTATGCACTTAAATCCTCTTCCTGTTTTAGAAATTAGTCCTATAATGTTACTCATGTTAGGAAAATGCATGTGCACATATATAAAATGGAAGGAAAAAAGTAATTTAAAAAATCCTCGAAATCAAGGAAAAGCAGGGTTTATTTTGGAAAAGTTTCTTACGGTTCGCGGCTGGTCTGTCGACCTCACTAATAAGTACGAGGGCGCCGTCGTATACTCTCGCCCCTGAGTTTTCCAGCACGGCACAACATAATTCATTTTCATGACGTGATTGGCAAACTGCCAAATCCGATTATGAAAATTAAAGAATAACGTAAAGTTCGGTAGCAGTTTAGTTCCAGAGTTAATGTCACTGAAGCATAAGAAGAATAGACTTTTGTTGATGATCAGTGTATCAACAGACCTACATATTTAATACTGAAACTTCCTACATTCTTCTGATTTATATGTTTATTATTTTGTGTTTTTATTTCCTACACTGTACTACATGAGTAATTTTTTATCTATTAACATTGTAATATTTTGTTCTTTACATAATATGTTCATTAAAAGTGAAATTGGTTTAAGTTCATTAGCACTGTGTAACACCCGTTACGGAATTGAACATTTTTTTTAAATAAAAGCAATTGCACTTATGGAATTTCTGATTGTAATATTCACATCATACTTTCAGAAAAGTGCACGCATAATTGGAAACAAATTTTGACCTGAACGTTAGCAGAGTTTGGCTTAACTTTACATGCATCTGAAAATGCATGTCAATTTGCTGTAAGGCCCATTACGCCACATTTTTAACTCTCACTGAGTTGTGGTATCATGTATATGTAACGAATTAAGTGTTTACTAAAATACACAGACAAACGGTGATGTTTCGAAGCAGTTTGATATATCTTGACCCAGTAAGGACATTTCTATAACAATTTCTATTCATCCAAATGTAACACCCGTTTTGATGGAATGGCCGACATTGAAGTCATATAATTGAGGGGTGGATCTAGAATTTTCTTGAACGGGACGCTAGATTCTAAATTACAGTTGAAATATATTTATTTTCAATATTTTCCATTATACAGGGTGTATCAAAAGTCCCCTGGCATAGCGTAACTCTGTTATTACCAGAGTTACAACTAAATGTAAGAAGGGAAATCGTCTCCAAATATGATGTTTTCAATCTAAAGGATTTTTTAAAAAAAATCAGACGAGCCATTTGAGCTGTACACTCTTTGTGCGCCCAATGTTAAATGAAAATCTAACGTTGCCATTGACCTGAACCCACAATATAAATGAATGAATTTTCTGTCTTTTAAGCTAACATTATCGATGGCTAGCCCCAATTCAAACAGTAACTTCATTAACTTATATTGTGGGTCCCGGTAAATGGCAACGTTGCATTTTCATTTAACATTGGACGCATAGAGTGTACATCCCAAAAGGCTCGTCTGACTTGAAAAATTCCTTCACTTTCGATTGAAAACATCATATTTGGAGATGGTTTTTCCGCTTATATTTTGTTGTAAATCTGATAATAACAGATTAACCTTATGTTAGGGGACTCTTGAGACACCCTGTATATATTTTGAATGCACTGTGTGTATATATATAGTCACTCTGCAGTGGATGTAAGTACTTGTTATTGTGAGAAAAGGATTGAAACATTCATTTTTCTTCTTGTTATTGAGAGAAAAGGATTGAAACATTCATTTTTCTTCTTGTTATTGAGAGAAAAGGATTGAAACATTCATTTTTCTTCTTGTGTAATGTGTATGTTATGTTATGCAAATGTCGGACACAGACAGGAACAAAGCTATTACACTAGGCAACAAATTGAAACCTTTTTTTTTTTTTTTTTTTTTTTTTTTTTTTTTTGTAACTGGAATGAAAGTATCTGTTCTTTACTAATTTGGGGTCGCTGAATTCAAAGGCGTATTTAGAAATGTTCTATCACGTCACATTTCTGAGTTACAGAATATGGCCAGTTTCCATATCTCATATAGGCTCACTATATACAGCGCATCATGTATTGGGATAGTAAAGTAGTAAATCGTTCTTGTCTGCACCGAAACTGCGAAGACACACTAGAGAAATTAGTTTTAGAGCTTACTTGTTACTGCTGGAAATAAACCCCTAATAATCTTCTTTTGTGTGATTTTGTGTCAAACTGCCTGCACAAAAACCAACAGTAGTCGCCCATCATTGAAGCATCCCATCTGCCTAGGTACCGGCGTTCCATTTGGGAAATTTCTTGGTGGAATCGCTCTCCATGTTCAACACTCACGTCACACAAGCTTGGGGGGAAAAGTCCAAGAGAGAATCCAGGAAATTTTGCTTCAAGGGCATGTGACAGCCTAGAACTTGATAGGTTGCTATCAAATCATTGACCAACTGTACATAGTGAGGACTCTTGTATTTCCCTAGGAAACCGTCACATAACGCAGCAAATGCATTCCATGCAGCAACTTCAAAATGGTTCATTTTATTTTCAAAACCTGGGTCATGAAGTAATTTCCTTATCTGAGGGCCGGTAAAAAATCCCTGCTGCAACCTTTGTTTCACTTAAGTTGGGAAATGTTTCCCTTAAGTACTTGAAAGTTACGCTCTCCTTGTCCAGAGCCTTCACATGTGTACTCATTAAACCAAGTTTAATGTGCAGTAGGGGAAGTAAGATTTGGTTAGCATCAATCAGTGGAAGATGTATATTTGAACGGATGAACTGCAGCAACTGTACTTCCACCACGATAAAAGACAAATAACACAACATTCACGAGAATCTCTCACCGGTTTATTTATCACGGGTAAAGATCTAGCCGACTGATATACGCCACATGTTTTTCTTTTCCTTTAGTTCAGCAGTGTTGCCAGCAATATAAATATTTTTTGGCCGCAACGTAGCACCGGAAGTGACATCACGAGTAACTCGAAAATCGTACATGCTGGAAAATTTTGCGTTACGAATTTGGATTCAGCGCATCGGAATTAGTAAAGAACACATATTGGCACAGCAGTGACAAAATGGCTGTCACATAGAGTTATTTAACTTTCAACTCAGAGTCATGTACTGCACAGTTTGCTTTACATTGTAATCAACTGTTGTGCTCAAAGGTTGGACAGAGTTCTGTTGAGTATCGAGTAAAACAACTTTGTGTAACAATGTTAATAAAAGAGCAAACAAGTGTTTTATGATTCAATATATTATTTTTCGTGTGGGTGACAAGTAGGCCTATATAGAAAATGTGAAACACTATTCATTGAAAAGTGGTTCAACAGTACTCCTTGAACATAATTAGGATCGACTTAAAACTATTAAAGTACTGAGGGACACTATCACATATAAGGTACAGCGAACTACAAAAGTATCTCCCCTCCCTAAGTACTCTAATTCCATTACTTGGGGTCCAGGTCATTTGCAGTTGTGAGAACGCCTGGACAGATGCAATCCAACTTACACATAACTTTTCTCGGCACTGACAGCAATTGGTAGCAGGTCTTTATGCAAGTAAAATTGTGAGTAGATGACGTACGAAACATTTCTCCATTCTGAGATGAATTTCTCTGGTCAGAGCATTTTCCCCAATGAACATAATATGTTAATCTCAATATTACTATGTATGTAATGTATTATTTCATTATATACTGTATATTCAAAGAAATAAAAACACTGATCACACATGAATCAGAGAATTCTTGGAAGTAGACGAAAATATCAAATCTAGAACAACTGCTGGAAATAAGTTTGTAAATTGACAACTGTCTCCATTGAGAGACCTTCTCCAATTCTCCTCATTCCAACATCTTTTTCTTTCTAGAGAAGAGAAGATCTTGCTTGTCACACTGAGTATGCATTGTAATTGAAAGATTTGAAAATGTTTCAGCCTGGCCGGAACATGAACCCGGGTCTACCGAATAGAAGTTCAATGTGCTAACCACTCACCTACCGCACCACTTCAATTTTCACCCAAACTAATACCTAGTTAAAATAGTTTCATGGAAAAATATACACAAGATACTAATGCTTATGTCAGTGTCTTGATGACTAACTCGAGATTTCCTTGTTTAACTCAAAAACAAGTTATATAGACGTTTCTCAGTAAGGAAAATATCACGAAACGTTCTTTAAGTTGAGGTTACGTCATCGGTTTCAGGGATGGTCCCGATTTACGTTACATTTCTTCTCTATCATCACTTCTAATTTCCAAATAAGAAATGACAACGGAAATGATTTTCACATCCTTTGAATTCTATCAACATGTGTAGAAATAGACATTTCTATGTTTATGTTCCCTAACTACTAGTTTATTTTCTTATATTCATATGAGGAATTTGTGGCAAATTGAGTAGGTGGCACTAGCCGAGTGTTGGTCGTTCGGCTTCTGATCATGAGGCGCAATCCACTAGGGCAGGGCGCAAAATCCCTTAATTCCTTACCCAGCTCTGTACAGCAACAATTTTGGTAATAATAGTTTGTACCTTGTATAAAACCTCTCTCTAATTTAGTTTGACGTCACTTGCATTCATCCTTTTAAATATATATACAGGATGTTTCAAAACAACACCGACAACTTTGGGAGGTGATTTCTGACGCCAAGATAAGACGAAAAGTATAGACCAACCTGGGCGCACAAATACTTCCTTTCAGAGTTATAGGCTGCCGAAATCATGGAAACTTGAAGTTTAAAGGTCCATAGCCCCGAAACTATGGGACCTACCGTAGTTGGGCCAAGACTTCACTTAGGAACTAATATGTGTTCTATCCAAATTTCCATGTTTCAGAATCCTGCGGTACTTGCGCACTTCCGAAACAATTTTTATAGAAGTAGTTGGTGAGTACTTCAAAGTATATACCCCTAGCCAAACTCCATCTATAAAAATTGTTGCATGAGTACCTCAAGATTCTGAATCATGGAAATTTTGATAGAACACACATTGGTTCCTAAGTGAAATCTTGACCCCACTAAGGTAGGTCATATAGTTTCGGAGCTATGGACCTTTAAATTTCAATTTTTCATGACTTCGGTAGCCTATAACTCCGAAAGGAAGCATTTGCACACCCAGGTTGGTCTATACTTTTCGTCTTATCTTGGTGTCAGGAATCACCTGCCAAATGTTGTCGTGTTGTTTTGAAGCACCCTGTATATAACTCCTTGGGCGATCTGGAAAAGTTTGTGTTTATTCATTTGATGTCGGAAATAACGGAGTAGCATCACAGAAAAACGTGTTGGATATTTTTTTCACAAGGTAGACCATCTGTATTGGAAGATTTATCTCTTCGTTGTTGCTCAAAAGGATGCAACGCTTCAAATGGAAGCAAAATGTATCCCCTGCAGCATTTTAGGATATTGGCTACTAGAATAGACTATTGTTTTATTTTATTTTATTTTTTTATTTTATTATTATTATTATTATTTTTACATTCGCTTAGTCGCGTTACTCTTAGTCGGTTACCTAGAGCCAGTGGCGGCGGTTGGACGTTAAAAGTGAGGGGGCAAGACATGATCTGAATATTTGTATATAAATGTTAGTTTTCCTGGTTGTTTCTAACATTTTGTTTGACGAAAGGTTGTATAACTAATAGGATACTATATTTTCAGTTAAAATACCGTATATCGTATATAATAGTTTATTAAGTAAATTGAGAAGAACAACGCAAGTAGATACTAGCCCTTTGTACTCTTAAACAACGAAAGTGTAAGAAGAGATTTGATTCCTTGCTCATGAACATCTTAAAATTCTGTCTGGAAAATTGTGTGATCAGATTATTTAATAAATTTGCAAAACAAATAAATAGAAAGGATAATATTAATCATAGTAATGAATAATGATGCTTGTTTTGCAAAAGTTATATTGAAACTGAAGATTAATGAAAAACTTAATATTTAATTCCACACATGATATTAAATGTATGTTATTACTCTTAGAAAATGAAAGACAGTAAATACTACAAGCATATGCTACGACATTTAAAGAAATATTTGCTTTTGCAACTTCTTGAAATATGTTCGTTGCCATTAGGTGCAGATTTCACTTTCTTGGAACACATCAAAACACAACAATA
This sequence comes from Thermobia domestica, assembly GCF_964235325.1. Lineage (NCBI taxonomy): Eukaryota > Metazoa > Arthropoda > Insecta > Zygentoma > Lepismatidae > Thermobia > Thermobia domestica. Next base: position 259,039,491 of record NC_137457.1, on the reverse strand, counting down.
CTTACAATCCACACTTCAGTTATACAAAATAAACTTAAAACCTAGAATTATGTTCAATTTACTAAATTTTATTGTATATACACTCGTACATCCTTAAACACAACACTTCACTCGTATATTACACTACAAAACAATGGAAAAGATAGAGGTTGTTTCTTATCACGCTCTTTTTAATCGATATTCCTTACTTTAGAAAGAAGAAAAGACATTTTAGGAACTGTCAATTTTTGTGCAATTAAAAAATAACTTGTGAAATAGGCCCTACTTTTTTTTACATAATGTTCTTTCGATTAGCTTCAAAGCGGCTCACTAACATATCGAGCCCTTGTAAGAAGAAATGAAAGTATGCTGAAATTGTGCTCCAATAGGTTATTTTTTGGGGTTATTTTCTGTGGCGATTAAAACGCAATTACTGTAGCTTTCTTTACTCCACGGGAAGACAACCAATACGTATTCACGCAACAGCAAATATTATATGGCAGCATTTTTTCCTATTAATCAGTAACACATACAAAATCGTTACATTTCCAAATGAAACTATATACATTAATTGGTTACTTAAAAAAAGTGCGGGGGCAACTGCCCCCCTTTGCCCTCCCTAATCGCCGCCCATGCCTAGAGCATTCGAAAACCGACGAGTTATCATCATTGCGAATGATTTCTTTGGTAGTTTTTTTTTATTTCCATAAGTGAAAAAAGAAAAAATAGGAAAATTTGGGAGGGAAAGGATGGGGAAGGAAAAGAGACCATAAAAAGGAAAATTTACAAAAACGAAACAAAACAAAAAAACTATAAAAATTTAACAAAAGAGTTTGAACCTAGATTGCTTGTTTATTGTGTATTTCTGTATGTGTGTTCGGTATCTGTGTTCTCTGCATATTTATGTTTTTATGTTTTTACCTTTTGGCTTCTTCTTTTTACCTTAAGCTTCTTGTTTCTTGCAGGTTTTCCCTGTGTGTTTAGGTTTTATCACCCATATGTTTTATACATATATATATATATATGTATATATATACACACAAATATACATATTTTTAAATATATTTCTTTGGAATTCACCTATTTCTTTCACTGCACTAATGGTTTTCACCTGTGTTTCCACACTAACACTTTGCACCAAAACTAATATTCTTAACACTACACTACACTATGCTTTTGCTGTCACTAGCACTAATAATCACTGACACTTGTTTTTCACCTATATGACTTTCTATTTATATATATACATATATACACATACACATATACATATACACATACACACATACATACATAACACATATATACACACATGTTTGTTTTTCCATTTATTGTTTACTTTCACTCTTCCAAATTTATCTTTTCATTTAACTCTATTACTGTATTCATTATTTATTTATTTGTCTTAACCGCTCATTTTGCGTTCCTTGGTATCTTGGCTGGTTCTTATAGACTGGGTCCGGGGTCCACTCGGAGCACTTAGTGTGGACCCCGGTCCGTTGTATCCCAGTGCTATCCTCACCAACCTCCCCTGGCTCCCGAACGGTAAATGCGGTGTTTTCCATTATGTCCTTTCTTATCATTTCCCTATTCCCTCCCGTGAACCCAGCACCACTCTCCACTTCACGCACTCTTCTTCACACACTCTTGCACTGGAATTCCTCTTCCAGTCCCTAGGCTGGAGGTGCATCCATTCATTCAACTTGTTCCCGGTGGGAGACACGGTTTTCCTGTGTTTCCTCTCCTGGAGTCTTTTCTCCGGTCCAGGAACAAGTCTCACATTGGTTCATTTTCTTTCATTCATCACTTTAATTCTCTCCATTGTTTAAATTTCTTCTGTATATATTTATTCTTATATCTGAGTATTCATTAGTTATTTTTTCAATTTCTCACAATCTTCCTTACTAGTTAATATTTCTTGTAAAGTCTTGTTTCGAATATCCCTTCTTAATATCACGTCATCTTCCATTGTTGGGCACCACATAATGTGGTGTTCTGGTGTGCCAATTTCTCCACATTCACAGCTTGGTGTTCGTTTGGATTTTATTTTATACAAGTAATCTTCATACGGTCCATGTCCTGTTAGGAAATAAATTATTCCGTAAGTGGGATTTAAATGTTTTATTTGTAGTCTATCTTTTATGTTTGGAAATATCTGATGTATTCTGTGAGCTTCTTCATACCGTTGCCAATCTTCATTCCAAATTGCTATCATATGATCTTCAATTTCTTTTTCGGTATTTAGTTCTTTATCAAATGTATTTCTGATTTTGTCTAGATTTCCTTTTCTTAACCAATAGTTCGCTGCCCTCTGCAGAGCTACAATATTCATGGGGCTTACTCCTAATATTATACTTAGTGAGCTATGTGATGTTGATGAAAAAGCTCCACTTAATCTTATTAGTATGTTTCTTTGTGGTCTATTTAATCTATTCTTATATGTTTTATTTTCTAATGTTCTCCTAGTCCAAACACTTGATGCATATGTTATTGCAGCTGCTAAAATGGTTTCTTGGTACAAATTTATTATTTTCCATGGTAGTTTGTATTTGTTTCTAGCTATCGTAATTAATTTATTTGCTATGCTGTTCCCTCTAGTTGTTATATATTTAAAATGTGCATCAAAATTTAGTTTTTCATCTAATATTATTCCCAGATATCTTATCTTTTCTCTTTTTATGTTTATATCATTTAACTTTATTATTGGGTTTCGTTGTAACTTTGTTCCAAAAATTAGGTATTTAATTTTGCTCGTTGATAATTTTAATTTACTGTCTTTGCTCCATTTGTCTAATTGTTCTATTATTTTTGCAGTTTTAATTTCTAATTCTCTTCTGCTATTTCCACTTGCTGTTATTGCAATATCGTCGGCAAATGCAACAACTATGTCCACTTCCTGCATCTTGTTTAATACTTCCAAGCATGGTTGTAGCTCAATGTCCCATAAAGTTGGTCCCAGGATAGAACCTTGTGGGCAACCTTTCTCGGTCTCAATTTCTATGTCTCCTTCTTCGTTCGGTATTATGATTTTCCTGTTTAATAAGTAATTTCTTATTAAGTTTATTATGTATTTAGGCAAATTTAATTTTCTGATATTTTGTAGAAGAGAGGGAAACCAAAGATTGTCAAAAGCTCCTTCAATATCTATAAAGAGTGCTAAGACATATTTTCGTTCGTACCTTTTTTCCTTTATATTATCTACTAATCTATTTACAGCGTCTTCTGTTGATTTTCCAATTCTAAAACCATATTGTAATTGATCGTCCTTAACGTCTCTATATTTTTGTAACCTCAAAAGTTTTGGAAATGTTTTTAAGCAAGCAAATGGGTCTATAAGATCCAACTTCTGAGGCGTCCTTTTCTGGTCCTTTAGATAGAATACTTAACTTTGAAACTTTCCAGGAATCTGGGAAAATTTGCTTCTTAAGTAACCAATTAAATAGTCTTGCTAGATATGGTGTCCAAATATTTTTTGCTTTTTTGTATATTTCATTCTTTAGTCCATCTATTCCTGTGCTTTTTTGTTTTTTAAGTTTCTTCATTATCTTTTCCATCTCCTCATTTGTTACGAGATCTTCTTCAGGTACAGTATCAATGGTTTCCTCCATCATTTTGTTTCTTAACTCGTTGTTACTTTCCGTATCTGTCTCCTTTATATCCTTTGGGAAGAACTTATTTGTTAATGCCGTTAATGTTTCCTCTCTGTTCGTAGTTAGCATTCTATCAGGTTTGTTAACTGTGCTCAAGATTAGAGGGTTGACTTTTTGTGTAATTAGTTTGTAGGGTGTTCCCCATGGGTCTACTTCTTTATTCTTTTTTAGGAATAAATCCCAACTTTTCTTTTTTGCCTCTAATAGTTCTTTGAATTCTCTTTTAGCAATTCTGTATTTTTCCAATCTCCTTTCCTTCAGAATGGGATGAAGTGTTGATTGGTAGCTTTTTCTTGCTGATGTTGCTATTCGTTTCAGCCTCTGGAGTTTGGGATTCCAAAAGTCTTCGTATTTCTTAATTTCATTATTTGTCGGGGTAGCATCTTTTAGTGCTTCTTTGGTTACTAACTCTATTTGCTGTATTATTTGTGTAACAGTACTATCTTCTATTTGTGGTAACTTTAAATTATCTTTAAACTTATTCCAGTTTGTTTTCTTTATATTATATGTCTCTGCTACTTTGGTTGTTTGGTTTGCCTGAATTTCTATGGTGATGATTTCGTGATCACTTAGCGTGTTACTGTCTCCCAGATGCCAATTTGTTACTCTGTTTGCTAACTCAGTGGTTGCACATGATACATCTATGTGTGATTTTCCTCTGTTTCCTATAAAGGTTGGTCTATTTCCCACGTTTAAGATTTGCAGTCCATTTTGAATAATTAAATCTTCTACTAAGTCACGCTTGTCATCGTTTTCTTGTGCTCCCCACATTGTCGACTTTGCATTTGTGTCTGTCAACAGCAGAATACTATTATTACCTCTTTGTCCTATTATGTCCTGTATTTTGTTTACAAAATCTTGAGTTGGTAGTCGGTATTGAAAGTACGCATTAATTATCCAAAATTTATTTTTTTTCATTTAATTTCCACTGTTGTTATCCAATTATCTGCATACTGAGCTAGCTTCAGTATTTCAATTTCCTTATTCATGATTACAATCACAGCTTTTGGCTCTTCTCCTCCATAGATGATTCTACTTCCCACAGGAAAGGTTGTTAATTTGCTACTTGTTCCTGTATTGCCACAATATCTATTCTTTTTATTTCTGCTAATCTTCTTAATTCCATTGTTGCCACCTTGCTTCCCTGTGCGTTATTTTGCATTATTTTTAATGTGGGATAGTTTTCATCCATATCTCGTAAAAACGTAAGCATCCGCACCTGATTTCGTAGGATCATAATATACTCTACCGTGTGCTCTAACCAGTTGTTTATAAACATTTTCTAAGGACCAGTATATTCCTCGTCTTTCAAAAACTTGATCCACCAGATCTAGAAGTTCAAATCCATTTGCTGGTAAAATATAGATTCTTAGCTCAATTCTATCTGTCTCTTCCAGAGTTGGATATGTTATTGATCTACCATTTACATGCAAATCTCTTACTATTTGCCTGAGTGCTGTAGCCAATATTTGTTTTTCTTCTAGTTTTGCTAGTCTATATGTCTGATTTCTTCATATAGCTGTTGATTTGTTCCCTGCATTTTACTTTTATTTTCGTCTTCTAGCTTTTCTACAGTGTGTTCGCTTCCACACGTCGTACTAGATATTGTGTTCTCTTGTATTTGCTCCTTTCTTCCTGTACTGGGAAGAGATATTTTTCTTCTCCATGTACAAAGGAAGTATAAATATTTGGTAAATGTTCCATGCACTTATAATCTTCTTCTTTAAAAGTATTTTTACTGTTCCTTTTCCTGTTTTCTAGCAGTGTTGCTAGTTCACCCTTTTTGTAATACTATCATTAATTTTTCTCCTATTTGGTTCAATTTGGATTTTGGAGTGTTCTATATTTTTCCCTGTTTCTCTATTTATAAATCTGTGCGTTTCAGTTTGTGTTAGCGAGTTTATTTTGATGTTCTTATCTATTTCTATATTTATAATTTCCGTTTGCGTCGCTTGATTGGATTTAAGTATTTGTTGTTTGTGTTTTCTTTCAATAAATTGTTCTAATCTTATTTTGTCCCTTCTTCTTTTACTTGGACTCTTTTTCTTTTCCTTGTTTGTAGTTTTTTCACTCTCCATAGTTGATTTTTGAGATTATTCTCTCTCGTGCTACCTTGTATGAAACACATTCTTCAGTCTGAAGGTTCTCACAGTTTTTGTGACGTAATTTGCAAGATACGCAGATTTTTTCCCCTTCTCATCACACTCTTCACTTAGTGTCTTAGATCGCCACAGTATCGACATCTTGCTTTCTCTTTATTATCACAATACTTTGTTACGTGTCCGAATTCTTGGCAGATGAAGCATTGTGGTACTACCAGGAAGTCTTTGACGCGATGTGCTTCATAATCAATATACACTTTTTTCTTTCTCTACTTAGATTTTTCTTATTTTTGGTTCTACTTCTATGACAAGATGGCATCTTTTTTGCTGTTTTTTGGCAGCTCTAAACCTGACTTTTATCTTTTTTTGCCTCTTCCATGTCTTCTTGCTCGAAACTTTGCTCAATAAGAGCTTGTATAAGCTCCTCATCTTTTAAGTCAGAAGGTATACCATAAATTATCATCATTGGATTTCGTTTTTTGGTTTCTTCGCATTGGAAGTTTCTTTTAATTTCATCTTTAGACATAATATTTTTGATGTCGTCTTTTGTTGCTGTTTCTATTACTACTCTGTCCCTGGTTGTCCTTAGTCCTGTAATCTTCAGTTTTTCTTTTCGTGGGTCAATTGTACCTACTAATCTCTCAACTGTCTGTCTGGTTGTCTCTCCTTGGTTTGGTTTTATTATCAGTGCTGGTTTGGTTTTGGCTGTTACTTCTTGGATTGTTAGTTCCCTCTCTGTGGGCCTTCTTCTCTTGACTACCTCTGTCCAAGACGGCTTTTCATTCGTTTCCATTTTTTCAACGGTGATTTTTTCAATTTTTCCCCTAATTTGTTTATGTAATCCTTAATCATAGTATCTTGTTGGAACAGCTCCTGTTGTAGGTCTTGTATTTTCATTCTAAATCGGTGGCCGTCGCTTTCTCTTGCTATTTCCGTTTTTCCGAATAACTGTTGTGTTTCAATTAATTGAACTTCTTGTTTCAGTTCTTTTTTGTCTTCATCTAGCTTTCTTATTTCCTCCTCCATATGTCTGATTTGATGGTCTCTCGCCTGTTTTATTTCATTGTTTTCTTACTTAACGTGATTTATTTCTTTTTCCATTCTATTTATGTCTTGTTTTTGCTTTTCAATGATTCTCAATTCCTCTTCTTTATTACCTTTTTTTTCCTTTCATAATGTCCATTTTCAGCTGTAATTTTTCTTGTAGTAGATCTTGATTAGATGCCTTTAGTTTTTCACTTTCTTTTTCTAGTTTTTCCAATTTACCTTCTAGTACCGATCTATCTATAACCCAAATCACTACTCTCTTTTTTAGTTTGTTAAGATTATTCCTACCGATCTTTTTCCAATCTAGTAGTTCTTCTAAGAATACCATTTCTTTCTCGTATTGGGTTACAGTTTCCATTTCCGTAGTCTCCCCTTCAGTTGTTCTTTTTGATGATTTGTCCTGTGGGGAGGTATCTTCCCTTTCTCTTTTCCGGGCTTCGCTCTCTTCCGGTTTCTGGACCCTTACTACTGGATTTGTAGGTGATTGGTCCCTAGTTGGTGTACCTCTTGCACTACTTGGCAGTGACCTCGGAAACATTTTGTTCCCCTTATATTAACCTGTTTTTGATGTTAAGTTAGCCAGCTTTTACAAGACCCCAGAAACTCGATGGGCAAAACTTTTTTATTTACCGACCAATTTTTGTGAAACTTTGTATGTTAATTGTAGACACCCTAAACTATCAGAGGGGATTGAAAGGGGTAAGTTCCGGGGGTAAGGGGGAAATAACTGAAAAAAATTAAAGCAGAAATGAAAAAATAGAAAAATATCTCGGGGGAGGGGGGTCACCGATATTCTTCCAAAAATGAGGTCAAAGGTCAAACCAAGTTGGCCCAGACCACAACTTTGGTCGAATTTCCTAAATCCGAATGGGGAAGGGGGACACTTTGGGAGGAGAGTGAAGGGGGTTGAGGACCCACCTCCAAAAAAAATCAATCCCGTGGTCCTTCAAGTTTGGGCGCTACGAGGTCCTGAAATTGGCACTTTGGTCCATTTTACACACTACGGACACAATTTTTTTTTTTTTGAGTTGGCTCTAGTAAGTTTATGTTGCTTTCAATAAAAGTTGAAAGCAATGTTCTTGCATGCAATAAGATGTTGAAAAGTACTTACATTGACCTTGCCGTGTAAAGCAGATACTTTTCCACCTCAAGCTGGATGCACACGTTGCACTAATTACTTTTTAGAAATTTTTCTTCCCATTTTCAGGTTCCTATGTATTTATATGGGGTTATTTTAGCCAGATTTTACCTATAAATTTTGAACCGTTGGTCCGTTTTTGTTGGCTTTTTCTTTGCCGTGTTCGTTGTAACGCACCGCGTCGAACGATACCACTCGCGACCCGATACACGCAGTTTTCCCACTTTTCTCGCACTTAGCTGCAGAGCAACATAACACACGTCTTACTGCTCCGAATATATATCTCTTCTATTGGTTTGTTAACTATTGGTTTATTATATTTACAGAAAAAACAATATTGACGGTTCATCTCGTGGAAATAACGCAAAAAGTGTTACATATTACCTTGAAAAGGGATCGCGAACCTTCTGTACGCCCATTCTGGATCTGCCACTAGGTACAGTAATCACCATAAGTATCTTCCCGCTTGAATTTTACAAATTCATTAGATCGTATACATCACATTTACTGTTATAAACGCCATACACGTAAGAACTCTAGCAACCAAAGACAGCTGGTAGATCTGGCCAGCACTGAAACAGGCTTTTGCTGTGGAGTTTATGATGCACAAAAAATTCTCCATTTTAAGATTAATCTCTATTATTTGGAGCGTGTTGTCAATTGAGTTCTATATATCAAGGACATAATAACTTGTGAGTTTAATGTATTATTTCATATACTGTATATGGGATGAGACGACAAACAATGATCAAACATGAGTTAGAAAATGGTTAAAATAAACTGAAAACATCAAATCTAGAACATCCCTAAGCATATAAGTTTGTCAATATTTGCTTCAATTGGCCTACTCCATTCCTGTTACCGTCTTATCTCTTTCCTTCTCCACAAGAGATCTTGCGTATCACACTGAGTATGAAATTGAAATTGAATCACCTTAGAAAGATCCGTTCTGCTGGGATTAGTACTCGGATCTCTTGAGTAAGAATCCAATGCGGTAACCACTTACCTCCATTAATCACTTACTTGATGTTGAAAAAACTGTTAGCTAGCTAAAAAACCTCTGATGTAAGTCTAGACGAGAAACAAAGTCCGTATGAAAAGAGGATCATTAGTTGGATTAATTTTCTTTATCAAATTTTATTCTTTAGGTAGTTACTATTCTGTTATTGCTTTATCATTATTAATGTTATTATTATTAACAATTATTTTAAACCCATTATTTCACAGATTCAACCTGTTTCACATCAGTTACTGTTATGTAAAAGGAAACGTGATTTATGAGGAAAAGAATGATTTTTGCATTGAAAGAGAAGTAACTTTTAATTATTCGCCGCAAACTCAGTCGTATCTCACTGGATAACAAAACCTAGTATGGAACAGAAAACATTATACACACAGTGTTTCTTTCAGAAACTATGTTCCAGGGGGGCACACTTCGTATTCTGGGGGTCACTCTCAGAGCTCGGGGGCTAAAAACATGTCTGGAAGAAACGCTGTTTACACACATCCAAAAGCAAATTTGAGATGTAAGAAACAGTCGAACAGTTTGAGTGAATAGTTTGCTAATTATGAGTTCATGTATTCGAACTCTGGACTAGGCCAAGTTTTATTATTATTATTATTATTATTATTATTATTATTATTATTATTATTATTATTATTATTATTATTATTATTATTATTATTATTATTATTATTATTATTATTATTATTAAAGGATTGGTACTGCTAACTTAACCTGGAGACAGAGAACATTTCTTTAAATAACCCTTGGCAACTCCTTTCCTTACAAGTTCAATTAGGAAACAATATTATACTTAATGTTAAATTCTAGAAGTGAAAACAAGGTATTAAATATACTTACTATTCTATTATTATCCTCTAGAGTGTGGAAGATCGGACTTCGATTCTCGATAGTATAAATCCAAGTTAAGAAGAGAGCAACATAACACCAGGTGTATTCTTTAGCTAACGTCTGCACTGTTTGTTGGGTTGCTGACCAAACTCCGAAATAAATTTCATACAACTGAAAATGGTTTCATGACTATTAATAAAATCTTAACTAAAATCTTTTTTTGTTTCAGACAGTCCATTCTCGTTTGCTTCTTATTATACATCTCACATGGTACTTCAAATGGCTCCTCACTCAACAACCATTTGGGGTTATGGAATTCCTTCGGCTGGGATCATCGTTGAAGTAGATGGAAATAGCGTCAATACAACTGTTAATGGTACGTTTTATCTCAACTATATGTATGCCCTTGCTTAAACATTTATTTAATTATCGTTGTTATTAGTATGTGTGTGTGTCACTGTTAGGAGTATACAAAATACAATCTATTACTTAACAATGTATTTTACATACATTGTACTACAAAAATAAATAAATAAATAAATAAATACCCGCAGAATAAAACTAGAAATTGGTATTGACAACGAACAACATGTGTTTAGCGTCTTAAAAATTTGTGTTTCTTGATTTTCTAGAAAAGAGCGGAGTAGAATTTACTCACATTTCATTTAGTACAGTTCAATTGACTATTGACTCTGTTTAGTTATTGATTGGTATGTACGACCTCGTATGTCTTATCCGTCGACAATTTCATATTTAAACAAAAAAACCAAGGTACAGGTCACCGCACTAAACTTTCTCTCTCTAATTCCTTGAACTAAATCATGTTGTGTTGCAGTTTTTAAAGAAACATTTTCTTCTGACACACGAATAAAATTCAAAGGCGTTTTTAGGGCGCACGGTGGCTCAGTGATAGAGCGATTACCTCTGGTACGTGAGATCCCTGGTTCGATCCTCGTTTCACTAAGTTTGTTGTAGAGAACATCGTATCCTTGGATTTTCTTGCGGTACTTCCGTTTCCTCCATATTCTCATTCCACCAATTATTCCAGCCGTCTTACTTAGCCTAAGAGGCATTAATCATGGGACGTTAAATTGGATGATTTCATTTCATTTCTTTTCTAAGGAGGTTTGGAATACTTCACCGAAAGAAAGCTCATTCCCAAAAGGAAATCACTCCTTGTAGATTTTTCCAAAACAAAAAACTTATTCCATATCTTAGGATTATTAATGAAATATTTGTTTATAAAAACAACATCACATGAGTGATATTTTACAACATCGTAAAGAAAAAAAGTCACCCCTATAATAAACTTCCTTTTGTGGGATATTCTTCATGGAAGTGATTTACGCAACATTACAAGAATAACAATGAAATATTTATTTATGAAATATGACATAAATCGTTTGTGACATTTTTCAGAAAGTAGTCAGATAAAAGAAACTCATTTCCAAGGGTAAACTATTCCTTGTAATTTTTTTCGTAAGGAACAATTTACACTTGTAATTTCGTAAGGAACAGAGTTATTTATGAAGTACTTATTTATAAAGTATGAACAAAATACCATAACTTGTTATTGAGAAAATTATTCGAAAAAAAAATCTCTGCCAAGAATAAACTACCCTTCATAGATTTTTTCACCACAAATGGGATATATCATATTGTCAAGTTATTAATGAAATACTAGTACCAGTGTTCAAGGTGGAGAAAAAGCAGAGACGGTATGCTTAAAATTTTGATTCGACATACCGGCTACCTGAATGTTGAAAAGCAGTGAAGGTATGTTGCCTAAAAGGTTGCGTTTCTATTTACATAATGACTGAAAACCACGGACGTCATATAAATAATAATGAGGTACTCATGCAACCTCACAGCAGTAAGTACTTCACAGAATATCATATAAATAATAATAATTATATCTATGTATTTGGAATATAATATTCAGGCTGTGAAACGATTGTAATCGAAAAATGAAATGAAATAAAATCTTTGACTTTTACGTCCCACGTTGTGCCGGTGAGGCTAAAGGAGACTTTGATTATGAGTAATGAGTGAAATGGTAGAATGAAGTAAGTGGGAGGGAACGGGAGAACCACGAGGAAACCCACGCACACGGTGTTTGTCCACCACAAATTTCACTTGGCGGGGCTGGGATCGAACCTGGGACCCAAAGCACAAGAGGTGAACGCTCTACCACTGAGCCGCCGTGACTGGTGATTGATTGCTTGATCTGTATTTAACTCTAGCATTGAGCAGTGATGCCATATAGAAAGAGACGTACAGTTTCAAGAGGGATCTGAAGCAGTGTAATGCATGTAACGCTCTCCCACTGCGAACTGAGCTTGCTAACACTGGCTATATAGTTAGCCTACGCGCCTTTATTGGGAAGTTATATGGATGTAGATCCACATCTCTAATACTTTTGCCTCTAAAAGGGACTTAACTTTAATTCAACCACCGGAAATTAAATTTAAAACCTCCTCGAGTCGAATGACTCAAGTGTAAATATTAAGAACGGTAGATGACGTTCGTGAATTACTACTCATTAAACAATAAGTAAAATTAATATACTGTCATCTATTGTCAAAATATTACACTTTGAATTCAAAACTTGAATAGTTTTGCTGAATAATAATACAGATAGCTCACTGTATAGTTAGTGTTAGATATGGGCTTACGCACCTGGTGTCATATAATGTTAACCGCACAGCATCAACAATAATGACTGGAATAGGGGCGTGCTCTTTGTCATTAGACCGCAGAGTAATGGCACAACAGTGCATACTCCGTCACGACACTGCCTTCATCACTTCGATACCTGGGTCAGAATCTCTCTCCTTCCAGGGAAACAACTGCTCAAGACGTGTACAGTATGACTACTACATACCAGTAGTGGATTCATCAGGGCTCGATAAACCTTTACATGGTCATCTGTGGACCCAGTAGTGAGCGTGGAGGACATTATAATGGCTCCTAGCTGTCAGAAGGTCATTGCTGATCATGAACATTCATTCATTCATATCGGTCATGTTACCAGCTGGGAATGCCATCTTTCAGCAGGATAACACCCGCTTGTCACAAGGCCAACGTTGTGCTGTAGTGATTCAAGCAACATAGTGGTGAATTCCCAAATGCATCCGATCTTTTAGCCCAATTAAACACCTTTAACTTCCTGTTCGAAAGAAAAGCCACAGTTCAAATTTAAAAGCATCTAAATATTAATCCCTTGTGCAGTGAGAATTCAGCCCTGAAACTGACAGACTGCAGCACCGATTCAAAACTTTGGTGTTGATCTACAGTATTACTTCATTTGAAATGACACACGTTTTCACTAACTATTTCTTTTCGCAGAAAAAGGCATTTGGAGAGCAGAATTGGAACCTCATGAAGCTGGTGGTCCTCACACAATCGTTGCAATGCAAAGTTATCAAGTAAGTTTAATACATGTGTGTTAAAGTGGTGTAAGTACGCTGTAAGTAAAACAAGTTTCAATTATAACAAAATAGGGTAAAATATTGTAATGAATTTTTAATATTAATAATAATTGGCCTGCAAGTACAGTTCGAGGTAAAAGTTGGAAATACTACTGTAGGTATGACCCAAAATTTCTGAGAATTTTGTCTTTAAAAAATCAGAAAATGTCTTAAATCCTAATTCACACCATCACTTTCAAAGTAGTCACCTTAGGCCTGGAGCGATTTTCTCACTGTTGGAAGCACTACTGGAGGTCTATATAAATACGAGGCATGTTATCAAGTAAGTACCGTCTTGTACTTCGGCCACTGCAGTGGTACGGTCGGGATCCAGTGCATGCGTGCTGTGTACTTGCCCGTGTTTACGTTTGTGTATGAGTAATTAAAATTCCTCCAGCGATGGAGAATCTCGATAACTGTGAAATACGCGCTGTGATTCGCTTTCTTAGTTCTAAAGGTGTGAAAGTGGCTGAAATTCATTGCCAGATTGGTAAAGCATTATGAGCGATGGAATGGTACGAAAATGAGTAAAAGCTTTTAAAGATGGCCTCATGAATATTCATGATGAGGAACGAAGTGAACGACTTCTGTCATCACTGAAGATTTGGTACAGAAAGTTGATGAAAACGTGAAAGAGAACAGAGTTTGTTTGTGTGTTTGTCTGTCTGTCTGTCTGTGTTCGGGCTGGGGACCAGACGAGTGGACCGAGAGTTACCAAATTTTGGTCAGGGGTGCCTTGCCCCAGACCCCAGATCAAGACGAAGCGTTTTTGTCGAAATTCGAACCAAGGGGGTCTCAGGGGGCATTTACCGGGACATGTAAAAGTAGTAGAAAATCCGTATATTTATTTATTTAACAATCACCAGATACAGCTCAGAGGCCATTTTACACTGAATATCCAACAACATTAACAATGGAAAGGATTTGGGAAGGTATCGGCCAGGGCCTGTTTAGTAGGTGCCATCCCGGCATTTGCCTGGTAGGACTGAGGGAAACCCTGGAAAACCTCAGTCAGGATGGTAGGCAGCGGGATTCGAAGCCACGACCTCCCGAATGCGAAGCCAACGCTCTACCACTTGAGCTATTAGTGTCGAATTCATATTTTCGCGGTCGCTGAAATCAATGGTGAAACTCCAGTCGCATTAACTTCCAAATTCAGGCTATTCGGCTCCGGGCCGGGGTCACCGGAGGGGGGGGTGAGATACCAAGACATATAAAAATAATCCAAAATGACCGATATTAGTGTCAAATCCATAGTTTTTGCGGTCGCTAAAATCAATGGTGACACTTCCATTAGCGATGACTTGCAAGTATGCGGGCCGGGAGTCAACGGGGGGTGGATACTGAGACATGTAAAAATAGCTCAAAATGACCGATATTAGTATCAAATCCATAGTTTTCGCGGTCGCTGAGATCAATGGTGATACTCCCACAGGCGTTGACTTCCAAATACAGTCCCTGTGCGAAGCATTTGTATATTCAACTACTTTTACAATATATGTGTTCCTTTCTCTGTTGAATCAAATGCTAACAGAACTTTCTTTCAACATATTTTTTTGTTTTTATTATTCCGTCAACTACTGTCGGTTCCAAATGACAGGTTAAAGGAGCAACAGAAAATTGTCCTTGAAATAACATGTTTGATACTGCAAGGATGCGATGACGAAAAGTTATGATTATAAATGTCCATGCTGTTACACAACGGCACTTATGCTTTCGAAAGCTTGAAATTTCCCTGACTAGTAGCAGGAATTCTGAGAATTCCATAACTTTTCTTGAAATTTCAAATTCCCTGACTCTTCTAGAATACCTCGCTTACCTCGCCACCATATTGCAAGTAATACAAATCTCCTTATAAGAAAGAGTAAGCAAAAGCTTCCTGTAGTTTTCTTTTTAATTTTTAACGCTGATCCTTCTTTTTGTCATTTCATTTTGTTTTATCCTTCCTTATTTTTTTCATTTCTGGTCTCGACCCCCCGGACCCCCCCCCCTGGCTACGTGCCTGCTGCAACCCAAACTCAAAATCTCGTCACACAATTTACTGGAAACAATTTGATCATCCTCCGTACAGTCTCAATCTAGTGTTCAGTGCCTACCACATGTTCCTGTACTTGAAGAAGCATTAAATTATAATTTAATATTAGGCAACAGTCTATTTGGGTTGGCACAAAATTCATTTTTTTGTTATTGAGAATAGTAACGTTTTAACGCTTTTTAAATTGATTTCTTCTTTAAAGTGTGTTTTTTGGGTCTTAATATCACGTTTTCTAAAACGTATTGAGCCTTTTGAGGCCAAAATTGACAATAAATTTATTTGTTTTGAAAAGAACATTATGGAACCAGATACGCACTAGTTTGTTTCACGATCTTGTACCATTTTTCTGGCAACACAATAATCTGATCGATATCTTCTGTGGTTTTTGGTCAAAAATTTTGACACGTGATTCTCACAGACCTCGTTTGAAACTAACATAATACTAGTCATGGAGTTTTCCAGAAACCGAGACAAATGATTCTTTGATGGTGCGAGGTCTGGACTACACGGTGGATGCACTTAAACCTACGAGCCTAGTTCTCTATATTTCTGACGGGCCTTTAAGGATGTATGGGGACTGGTGTTGTCAATGTGGTATACGACACCCTTTCTGTTGACCAGTTCCGGCCGTTTCTGCTAAATTACTAGGTGCACTTGCGGTAATTGTTAATAGTGCATATCCAAATCTATCGTTCCGCTCAACGGTAGCGTTTGTGATGCACGATGTCCTTCCTGGGAGTCAGTGTGTGCCTTGCTTCAGACTGTTGAGCTTTTCCTCGATTCGATTACGATCTTTTTCGCACATTGTAGCCGTAGGTTATCCACTTATCATCATTCGTGATCAAAAGTTGTCCAAGTTCGTTACGTTTCAGTAGAGATTCGCTGATAGAAATTCGATCGAATAAAAATTTTTGAGTTAGATGATGTCGCACCCAAACGTCAAGCTTCTTTCTATAAAGCTTTCCCCAAGTGGTTTAATACATTTGATTATGGATGTTTAGGTCATTGGCGATGTTAGGACTGCTTACATGTCGCTTTTGCTGGACTTTTACCAACATATTACCCACTTGTGCTGTGAGATTTGCCGCCCACTTCGAGAACCATCTTCCAAAACGAAAGTGACTGACAAGGAAAGTTCGAGAGAAAGTATTCGTCAGCAGGAAAGCTAAGCATGCCATTAGAGACACCAATTCATGCTGATTACAACAAGCTAATAAAATTCCTGTATGGTTGAGAACTTTTCGAGACGTTCAACTTGGAAGTTTATATGAAAAAATAAGTATATGCGTATTTAAACGCGTTAAGTACAGCATTATTAGCAACAAATATTGATATGATGGTCTGAGCTTGCTACTGCTTGATCACAGGGGTTCATTCACGGACAAATTGTCCACTGCAAGTTGGATGACGAATGGCAAAGACGTAATGGTTGAGAATATACCAAAGAACTGCACACGATTTGTACAACCATTTGATGTGTTTGGATTCCGACCAATTAAAGATTATGACAGGAGATTTGTACATAGTATGAAACTTCTTCATCCGGATTTTATGATGTACCAACGAAACAATAAAATCAAGTTCGTGTCCATGTTAATGAATCAGTTCCGATTCACAGCAATACATTGGATTGTTTCAGTTTGCATTCCACAAGGCATGTTACCGAACAAATTATATACTGTTGAATCACCTCTCGAATTTGCTTTCAGCTTTGGTTATGCGAATTTTTCTCTTGAAGGATTCAATGTAACTGCACATATAAAATATTCATGATGCAAGGAAGTATTTTGCCTGCATCATTTCATCATAGAACAGAAGAACAAAAGTGATAAATTTTCATCTCTAACCTATAATTATTGAGAACAGTATAATGACTAATTTTTACTAAGAATCCTGTTAGTTATTGCAAAATAGTTTTTTTTTTTTTTTTTTTTTTTGTTACCTCCGATAGATTTCAATTTGTATGTCAATATTCGTTCCTAATAATGTTGCACTTAACGCGTTTAAATGTGTATATACTCATTTTTTTTTTCATGTAAACTTTCAAGTTAAATTTCTCGAACAGTTCTCAACCGTACAGGAATTTTACTAGTTTGGTGTAATCAGCATGAATTGGTTCTTTAAATGGCATGTTTAGTTTATCTGCAGGCAAGTGCTTTCTCCCGAACTTCCGTTGTGAACCATATTTTGGATGTTGCTTTTGATAACGTATCTTATCCATATGCTACACAAATTTCTTCACGTGCCTGTGGTACATTTGCACCTTTATCGAAATTAAATTGTGAAATGTTCCGTAGTTTTGCGGAAAATTCACTCATTTTCACGGTGCAATACCTTAAGTAAATTCCAACAAGTTTTGTACATCTACTAGCTTCACATATATACAGGGTGGCCACAAAGTTCCGTTACCCCTGAAAGTAAGTAATAAACCACTTTCATTCATAGGTATTCTGCCTTTATTGGTAGGTCAGCTGCCGCAGCTGAGAAGCTTCCATGCTCCACGGTCCTCCGCTAACTTCTTCGTCTTCGCGTATGATCTTTCTGTTTTTATATCATCCATTAATTGTAGTCTCCTTCGCCCCCTCCCTCTCTTTCCCGCCACCATACCCTCTAGGACGTCCCTCATGATACCATCTCTTCTTAGGCAATGTCCCAACCAGTTTCTCTTCCTCTTCCTAACAATATCTAAAAGTGTTCTTTTCTCACCCACCATTTCTAACACTCTCTCATTCGTTTTCCGCTCGACCCAACTAATTCATTCCATTCTTCTCCACACCCACATTTCGAAGGCTTCCAGTCGATTTTCGTCACCTTTATGTAATGTCCACGTTTCCGTCTCATATAGTACAACACTCCACACGAAGCATTTTATGAGTCTTTTTCCTCAACTCTTTATTCAAGGTCCCACAAAACAGACTTTTCTTCCTCCTAAAGGCTTCTTTCGCCATTCCTATCCTTGCTTTTATTTCACGTTCGCACTTTAACGTATGTAGATGACTACACGAAAAAAAATGAATGGCATGAACAACAATGCTTTCGAGAAGTTTTATTAAGACAGGAAACATTTAGTATCCAAAGGATCAGTCTGTCGACTGTCATTCTCATGACAAAGGATAATACGGCGACAGGTTCTGTGCGACATTTTGCGGACCATTGCGCGTGTAACTTGGGTGAAAACTTTGCGTCTGAAACAACTGCGGTAAAAGTGTTTGTTTCGGCGGAGGATCTCGTTGAAACCTGGTCTGAATGTCTCCACTCACTTCTGCGGGTGCGTGAAGTTGGCCCCCCACCTCTCAATAAAAGACTGCGAATACTATCAAAAATTAGTGCTTAATTTGTGCTAATTTGTGCCGTAAAATTTAGAATTTGTGCTCCATTACCAACAACGGAATTTGACGACAATGGTGGGGGGCTAACTTCACACTGCCCCCCCCCCACTAACTCAAACTGGATTCAAACCAATACCAATATTTAGTGCTCCATTTGTGCTGATTTGTGCCGCAAGTTTTAGAATTTGTGCTATACCCAGAACGGGGGAAATGAGAAACGATGATTTGGGGGAAGTGTGAAGTTGGCCCCCCCACCAAGTTGGATTCGATTCAAACCTATGCCAATATTTAGTGCTTAATTTGTGCTGATTTATGCCGCAAATTTTAGAATTTGTGCTATACCCAGAACGGGGGAAATGAGAAACTATGATTTGGGGGAAGTGTGAAGTTGCCCCCCCCCCCACCAAGTCGGATTCGATTCAAACCTATGATTTTAGTAGAGCTATAATAGTTTAAAAAGGTAAAACAAAGAATATGAATAGAACTAGTTGCACGCAAACAAAACAAGAATTGATTAAAAAAATAAAACGAATACTAACACTCTTGCAACTATATTTATAAAATGGTGTGATACAATAATATTATGCCAAGCGGAACATCGATAATTCCTGACTTCTCAGATCTTATTTAAACTTTTTCTGAGATTCTGTTCAGAAATTAACCAGACGTACATTTTTCAATATCGATTACATATTTTCACTGAAATGAATCTTCAAACTTTCACTAAAAATATCAATATTCACGCGCACGATATCATTTAAATTGATATAACTGGGAACTATTTGTGATAGAAAATCAAATTATACAAATGTAAAACCTTTCTGTCCTGACCTGCCAGAAATTAAAAAAATGTTCATATTATGTAGTTTAAAAAAATAATTGTTAAATTGTCGAAATTATTGCAACAAGATTATTTTGTTTTTAAAGTATATGAACATTCGTTGTAACAATTTATGATTGTGACAAAATATTGGATTTATGATTGTGACGGAGAAATAATGGAATACGTAAATGGACTATATTAAATAATTTTTAAAGAAATTTTTACAAGATACAGTATTCTTTCGTGTATAGTAAGAAATACATTGTCCATAAGTCATTTATGAATAATAAATTTTTATATAGTCCATTGTTAGTCAATGCCAAACAATTTGTCAAAAACATCACGGCTTCTATAATACTTTGATGCTATAATAATATTAAAATTTTGCTGAAATCATTTAGAAAATTTTATTTTATTTTTACGTATGTGTAACATGAATAAATTTATTTTTTCTGGTGTTCTGTATGCCCCGAAAAGTAATTAAATTTACTCTAAAAGGAGTCCTAGTTCGGATTTGTACAAAAACCAATGCCGGAGTTACATCAATTTGAATGATTTCGTGGCTTGAATACGGATAGTGTTGCCCACAAGATGAAAAATTTCCCATTTGGCTCAATTCTCTTGTTTCCGAGACGAGAATAGAGGGAAGAAGAATATCTCCAAGACGAGACCAGAAATTTCTCGAGTGTCTTGGACAACACTAGTTCACACAAGTCTTACAAGTTAGATCTCAAACCTTGTTTTATTGTTACATGATTCATGGTACAACACTTGTAAATTGACAAAGTGATTTTACGAACATAATGAAGAGCATTTGTTAATTAACGTTTAGAGATACGCGTCATTACACAATATAATGGAATAATAAATATGGTTTGAATGTTGTTATTGTTGATATACTACATCCTTCATCAATGTCTCGTTACGGGGAAAACTCCAATAATTTCCAAATGAAATTAAGAGAAAATGAGGGCTTATATATATATATATATATATATATATATATATATATATATATATACAAGGTGTCAAAAAAGTCCGTTGCCACTCAGTGTATCTTCGAAATGACTGCGAATATGAGAAAACGCAAAATACGTCCATCATTATTTTAAGGGACTTGAATTTTGAATTATAAAAGGTTCAACCCAAACAGAGCTACAGGGTAAACTTGGATATTTCAAATGCAAAGGGGTCGAGTAGTTTCAAATGGATCGACAAAAGAAATTTTGCTGTAAGTTCTGAATTTGCAAGGTTGCTGTGAGCGGGAGGAAGGTGAGTTTGCATACTATGAATAAATTACCAAACTAATTAATATTTAAAATGCAAATGTGGGAGGAATCTTAATATTTAATCTGATAATTACGTTAAATTACTGCAACCTCCTGCCACAAAGTTAATTTACTAAAATTAGTCAGTCGGTAGAGTCTTAGAATGAATAAAATTAAAATTTTGAAAAAGATAAACAAGATTCCTGTTATGCATGAAACTCTGATTTACAGGTTACTATGGTTTTAACACCCATCCTGTATGTGAAAGACACCCAAAATACGCTCATCGTAATTACGATCCATGGATAGACCCAGCTTCTGGCCTGAAAAGCAAACAAGATAGACAAAAGGGTAACACATTACCTTGCGGCCAAACTGCAAACAATAAAGAAGTCAACATTCCAGTGGAAATCCTGTTTTAATGCACCACTTCCGTAATTCCAGATGCACAAAAATATTATTACAAGAGCACTCGCGCGCGCGGTCTCGCTATGAGACCTAAAAAAAATATTTCTTTTTAATATTTCTTTATCACACTTTGATTTGTTATCGTTCGTGCACTTTTGAAGTTAAGGCGCCGCGCTCTTCTTGCTTGAAGTGTCTCTGCTTTCACTATTGAATGCACTTCCGGGTCGAGTTTCTTCCAATGTTGTGTACCATGCTCTTTTCCCTCCGATGGTGCTGCTAGGCTCGGTCAACCGTCATCCTTCTTCTGCCATTGGATTTCAGTAACATCAGTGGCGGTTCAAAAGCGTAGCCCTTGGTGCGATAAAACTAGAGAATATATTTGTTATTTGACGAGAGTTCTCACTAGACTCTTATCATCGGACGCACTGACGTTCTCTTGCACAAAAACCCGCCTACTTAGTACAAGCAAATGGCTCAGTTCTTGTATTCAATGATGATTAAATAAACTATGCTATAAGATAGCATTGAAGATTGCCCATAGAATCGGGCATTGAGTTTTTCTTCACTATTGCTACTACTAGCTTTAGTTTGTACTATAAGTAGCGTAAACAAGTGATCCGGCGTGTGACGTAAAAATGGCAAAATTTACTACTGGTGCGAAGCACTTTACGAAATATAGGGTAAAGCATTGTCTCTTCCCACTAGTAAGTTGTGATACATGTAGCACTTTGTCTTATATCACTTTTATAGACTTTTTGTAAGAACACACTTCTGTAAATATTAGTGGTATCTCCTACTCTCCCATTCCACCACGAGAATGTTAGTTCAGAGTAAACGAGGAAATACCGTAGGTAAATTCACTATTGCTGCCCATTTCAAAGCACACACGCACTAAGTATATCTTTATACTTAACGAACTATTATTGCTAACACCTAGCTAAATGTAGGAAGAACTGCCACTCTCGTTGTCCCGAGTAATGTTATATACTTTTGCGGTTCATTGTTTCTTTCAACTTTTGGGTCGGGCCAATCCACTATAGCCCGTTCCACTCGAATAGGGGTGAAGGTGCATCCCTCACCTGTGAGCTTCCAGTGACCTAGAAAACTCAAAATACTACACTTTTTCATGTTCTTTTCCACTTTGTAGTTCACTTCAATTGCATCGTTGAATGTCACTATGTGTGTTATATAGCTTAATAATCAAGCTTCCGTTTAGTATCTTTCACTCACACACACTGTGCTGTATTTATAATGAAATATTAAAATAAACACCAAACTTATTCAAACTTCGTCACTTGACATGTTTACTTAGACACCTTGACAGGTGAAGCCACCTATCGGCGACACCAGGAACTGTTTGAACACGTGACATTGAATATGGTAAATTACAGAAACGGATGCATTGAAGGATTGTGTTTTCTGAGTTGATTAATGAAGTTAATTAAACAAATTAAATAAGCTATCCAAAATATAAACAAATTAAAATGACCCTAAACAAGGCTAAAGTAGCCTGACACATGATAATAAACATAATATAACTGATTGGAAGTTCGCTTCTCTTTTGCAACAGTATTGCATTCTCGGCTAGATTTAAAAAAAAAACTAAGGTATGTGTTAGTCTCTCCGAATACCTTCCATAACCATTAACTAGGCCTAAAACTGGTATTAGTACAAGCCAATTTTACAAAACAAAATATATATATCGAGCTACATAAGTCTAATACTACGGGAACACCCAGAAAGTTTATTTACATAACATAACACATATTACTACTCAAATCATATCGGCGGAGCAGACGATAACTATATTTTGACAGAGACATCTAGCGGATGTCATGGAACCATTACAAACAACGTTCTAGACAGCTTCCCCTCTAGTTCAAGTGGACTCGTCAATAATTTTGAAATTGTCAACTTCTCTTTCTCTGAGAGTGATCCGTTGGCAAAACGACGCTTCAAGAGTCGAACACGCTAAAAATGGGCGTGTTTAAAAAAAATAACACCTCTTTGTATTCGGATTTCTCTCATAGACATGCTAAAAATTTTATGATTTTTAAGGCATTGTCTTCGTAGGAACTGTGTCTCGGTAGTGATAGTGTATGCTACTACCTATAACACCACTAGGAATGAACCTTGCTATACATCTAAGCAAAATCTGAATCTCATAGGTTTTCTATCCTTATGCAGATGGTTATATTGATTTCAAAAATCTTCTACAACGTGGGAGGCCAACGCTCCGTTAAGCACGCATGCTTTCTTTAAGTTTTTTTTCTCTGTGAAGCTATCTCTGCCTCTATGCAAGCAAACTAGCATCTAAAATATAAATTTTGCTATCTTCTTCGAAGTTAATATTTATTAATATCAAATTCTCATTTCTTCACTCTGAAGTCCTGTCCTGTTGTTCATTAATATTCAGTTACATAACAAAATAAACCATATATATACATAAAAATACTAATAAAAGTTATATGCTACCGCTGATAAGTATGTAAATATCAATAAACTTTATATGCAAATCCCTAATTAACTTGAAATAATATTCATAATTTCACGCAAAAATTAAATATGTAAATCATCTTACAACACAGTTCATGTGACGTTCACATTTATTCCCCTCCTAAGGAAATGCAACCGTTAATCGCTTAATCGTTGCATTTTCTCAGAAGAGGTACCAATATACTTTACGTAAATCACATACATATTCCGTATATCCTAAACTTTACACAAGATTTCCCTAAATACATCAATATATTCTGACACTAATAAAATAGTAAGCTAAGCACTAATAACAAATAAAAATAATCCCTAACATGTCATAATCACTTTATACTCATCATTCTAGACGAAATTCATCTCTCTATGTTATATCATTATTCATCTGTAGTATTACACTCCGCGCAACAACTCTCTTGAAAGCCAGACGTAAGGAGGTGCGTCTGGGAGTGTATCTTTCTTCTTCAGCTCTCCATCCTGTATGACGTGCCGTGTTTACCTCCTGCCTCTCCTACGTCATCAGGTCAGCTGGGTCCTGAGGAGGCGTGTCTTCACGCTGCACGTATTTCTTCAGGTGAAACACGTTTCTCTTCATCAATACTTCTCTAGTCTCAGGATCACCGAGCGTGCAGACATTATTCTGCGCAGTGGAGAGTGTCAAGTAAGGTCCCGTGTAAAGGAGCATCATCTTTTTGGTAATGCCAGAGAAAGCGTCAGATTTGGGAAAAGCTCTCACCAGTACCAAATCTCCAACCTCGAAACGCGCTGGCTCGCGACGTTTATCAAAGGCCTTCTTTCTTCGCTGTGCTGACTTCTTCAGATTATTTGCTGCTAGCTCAACGTAATATTTCAACGATTTGTGTCTCTCTACTTCTGGGATCTCGAATAATCTTGCCAATTCTCTCGACGGTGATTCTCCCAGGTGCACTTGAAATGGACTTAGACCAGTCGACAGATGTACGCTTGAGTTGAGACACTTTTCGATTTTCTCAAGATGTTTGGGCCATTCTCTCTGATTGTCATGGCACAATTTTCGTAACATTCTCACTGTCGATTTTACACCCACCTCAGCCATATTTCCTTGGGGATAGTACGGAGTACTATAGATGGGCTTAAGGTTTAAGTCCGAGAGTTCCTTCTTCCACTTGGCACTTGAAAACTGTGTCCCATTGTCCGTCAATATGATCTCAGCAGACGGGCACAGTTTCTGGAACTCCTTCAGCTTCTTTACCGCTGTGTCTGTGGTTGCCCTTCTGCACGCATACAGGCCTATCAACTTGGAGAAAGCATCCACGCATACAAGGATGTATGACACGTTGCCTACCCCCACAGGGAGAGGCCCCAACCAGTCCAGGCATACCATGTACCCAGGGCGGCGCACTAAAACAGGGTTCAGTGGTCCCGAACGATACATGTGAGGGGGGATGCTTTCTGGCACAAACCACAGGAAGCTGAGAATTTCTTTATGGTACTCCTCATCTTCGGCCATACAAAATATTCAGTCAACATTGGCACAAGCTTGCTAGCAGACAGATGTCCTCGCTCATTGTGGTAATATTCCAACAATGGCTGCACAAGCACTTCCGGTATGCAAATCCGTAGACCGGAACGGTCACGTTTACATAGCCGTCCATTTGAGAGCAAGTACTGGTGGTTCTCGCTGGCTGTTTTCCCTGAGTTTTCCTGGTTCTGCAGCTTTCTCTTGACGTCGCCAAATACAGGGTCAGAAGTTTGCAGCTCTGGCAACACTGCAATCAGTTCCCTTAACTGACTCGGAATGTGGGTCAGTATTGTCATTAGAGACTCATTTAACACCAATTTCTTTGCTTTATCAAATTGAACCCCTGTATTTGGTGGGTACCTGGAATGGTAATCACTTAAATTGTCCTTATACTTCACATACTCGAACTCGAATGTCAGCATATTTAAAGTTAGTACCCTACGCATCAGACGCTGTGACGTAAGCCTACATAACAGCAGAAAACGTATCGATTGATGGTCGCTGCGAATTTTGAAGAAATTGCCTACCAAATAGTGCTTAAACTTGCACACGCCATCAATTACACCAGCCATCTCTTTCTCTGAAATTCCATAATTACGTTCTGCTGCATTAAAGATGCGTGACGTCATTCCTATTACACGGACCTCGCCATTGTCGTCCAGTTGGTAAAGATGTGACGAACAACTTTCATCGGAAGCATCGCATTCCAAAATAAGTTGTCTGTCAGGGAGCGGCTTCTTCAGCACTACTTTCTCTCTGAAGACTTCGCGTATCCTTTGAAACGCTACGTCGTGACAAGGCAACCATTGATATTTCACTCCCTTCTTTAACAACTGAAACAATGGATATAAAATTTCTGAATACTGTGTACTGAATATTCTGTAGAATTGACAGTACCCAATAAAACTTCTCAATTCTTTCACGTTTCTAGGTTTACGAAATTCCATAACCTTCTCCAGTTTCTCCTGCGACTTCTCAATTCCAGCAGGCGAGAGGTCATAGCCAAGAATGGAAATTCTCCGGCGGGCAAATTGACACTTTTTCAATCTTAAAGTTAGGCCACCTACTTTTAACTTCCCTAATACAATATCAAGATGGCGTAGATGCTCATCAAAAGAAAATGACGATATGGTTACATCATCAACATAATGGCCACAAAATTCACGACACTCATCCCCGAGAATGGAATTGATCGCACGCACACATGAAGCTAAGCTTTGCTTGGTCCCAAATGGTAGCTTCTTAAATACATACGTAATTCCGTCGTGAAGGAAACCTAAATATTTCTGACTCTTTTCCTCAACTAGAATTTGCATGAAAGAATCCACTGCATCTAAACTAGAGAACCAACTCCGTTCACATAAATCTTGCAATGTACACAGTGCAGGGATTTGTTGATCGAATTCTGAGCGCGTAATAGCCCCAAGCTTACGCGCATCCAAACAAGTTCTCAAGGTCCCATTCTTTTTCGGAACAATCACAAGTGGGCTTAGATAAGAAGTGGGATGCTTCTTTATTATACCCCACGACAACCAACGATTGATGGTATTAGTAACAGCCGTTCTGTGTCGAAGAGGATAAGGATACATCCTTGTCTTCATGGGTCGATCATCAGTCACCTCTATGGAATGCTGGTAATCCCTAATGGTACCGGGCTTCTCGTCAAATATGCGTCGATGTTTGTAGAGCACATCGTACAACTTTTGCTTTTCCTCCCCACTCAAATCAGTATACTTTTCGACATGATCTCTTATTTCCTCTGGTGTAGCCTGGGTTCGAACCTTCGCCCATTCCTGTGGCGAGTAAACAACGTTTGCGAGTTCGGCTGCAGTTGGGAACTTCCCATCGTCCAACTGGCTGCGCAGGGTAGCCAACTCTCGCTGGTGGCCTCCACCTGCTGACGCTTGCTCGAACTGCTCTGTAGTCAGCGGTCCTCTCCTCGACACGCACATACTACTAAGTGTGGGATTCTCACAATCAACCACATCCTCTTCGAACTCCCAGGATAATTTTCTTATGAAAAGGTCTTCTTCCTCTATTTCGATGTCTCGAAAAGAAACTTCTATATGGTGAGGATGGTTAAGCAAAAGGACGTTTCTCTCATAATCTAGGATCGCTCTACTTTCTACAAAGAACTGTGAACCCAAAATGAGTTCACGGTTCAGCCCTTTCACTACTATTGCTGAAGTATAGTACTCCTTTTCTGCAATCACGAGTTCTAACAATACTTGGCCGATGATTGAAGCAACGGCGCGGCCGAACGCTGAACTAACTCTAATGTTTGATGACTTGATGAACGCTGGTGGGGGGTCTCGCTTACGTATTTCTTCCCAACATTGCAATGAGATAGCTGAGATACTCGCGCCACTATCCAATAATGCCAGAATTTTATTATTAAATAGACCTACTTCTACCTCGGGAAGTGTTACTAAATTATTATTAGGTAGCTTTTCGGTCGAGCTTTCCAACAGGTCCCTAAAGATCGCATTCGTCTCGTCAAACAACTTTCTGTTAATTTTAATTTTGTCCCCATTTCTCTGTAATAACATAATTTCGGGATGACGAATGTCGTTATTTCCTTCACGATCGAAATGTGTCGTGCTAATTATACGTCTACAAGTTTCACAATCCCCATTCTCAAGTGTGTCTAAAGTCTTTACAAGTGTCTCACAATTTTCTTCTTTTTCTTCTAAAACATTATTACATTCATTAACACAATTACGCATATCCTCAGAAATACATTTCGCCGGTTGCTCCTGAATATTCAGTACTCCAGTATTCAAGTCACCGCTCTGAGAACATGCGGACAGTTCTCAGTGGCGTTGACTAGTTCCAGGGCTGTTCGTACGTGAATTCCCACGAGACGAGACTTGTCTCGAGGACTGTTCATCCTTTCGTTATGAACTCGGAGCTCATTAACCTCCGCCGCATAGTCACTATTTCTATTGTTATTGCGAGTTTGTGCGTGGCCACGACCCCTGTTCCTTCCACGCCGTTGTCCTCGATTGCCCTGATTTCTCGTTCGAGAATCTCCAGTGTCACGCTCCTGACCACTGGAATTTCTCGAACGCCAATTGCCATTATTATTGCTATTTCTATTTCCGTTGCCTCTACGTGAACCCCTATTGTAATAAGGCCCATTGTCCCTGTGGATCCTCCTGTCTCTGGTGGGGTTACTCGGCCTACTGTTTCGTGGGGGAGGGGAAGATCGTCCAGTTTCTTCTTCTTCTTCTTCTACTGTCAGTGTGTTTATTCCCCTCCTATTGTTGTTGTTACTTGGTGGCTGGTAAGTGGACTGAAGCTCACCAACAATGTTCAACAATTCATCTATAGATCGAGGTTTAGATGACACAATACATCTATAGATGGAGAATGGCAATTGACGTGGAAGAACACGCAAAAGTACCTGGGGAGGTAATGGGGGGTCGAGAATACTGTTGGTATGCAGTAACTCCAACAAGTATTCCGTCGGTTTCTTATTTCCCCGTGTCTCAAAACGTGACGTCAAAATGGAGGCACGGAGATTAGCAAGTTTTTCCTCGCTGAGATAGGCGTTCTTGAAATGTCTAACAAGATCTTGGTAATCAGCGCATTTCTTCAAAGTCACCTGCATCCACTGGCGTGAGATGCCACGGAAGCAGTGGGAGGAAAATGCTAACCGTCTCTCTTCTGGTACACCCGTTAGGTCGAAGTAATTATCTAGCTCTACTAGAAAATTATGGGCCTGTATTTCTGATTCGCCTCCTGTAAAAACAGGAAGGGACAGATCTCGATGTAATAGCCCTAAGGCCGACGCTGCTTGGCAAGTAGCCACACTACTATTGCTACTGCTGACGTTATTGATGTTTTGAGGGGGAGGGGCAGCCTGCTCGTCTGAGTTCTCACGCCTGGGAAGCTCAGGGAACTGTCCCGCATGGCTCGGTCCAGCGACCGGCGTTTCGATTCTCTCATGTGAGACAGAGGCTGTGTTTTGACAGCTGGAACCATTTTCTCGCACCGACTCCTTTAACAGTTCCAGCTGTTCCTCCCATCTCAGTTCTGCTCTACGCAACTTGGATTGTAAATGGCCCACTGAACTATCTACTGTTGCTTTTACTCTATCTATTTCAGTAGAAACGGCGGCTACATTTTCCCCCACTCTCTCCATGTCACCACGTAAATGGTTGACATCCCGAGAGACTTGCGCGAGATCCGAACCAAGGACCTCAGATATCTCGCCTATCCTGTTTTCAGTGTGAGCCTCTAGTTCACTAATTTTATTCTCGGTTGCCTCAACTGACGACTTTAATTCTTGGCAGGATGCTGCTATCTTGGATTCCAGAGCTTCCGCTGAGGAATCGATCCTTGCCTCAAGCTCTGTCACATTTTGGAGCATCTCATGCCGGAAACTGGCAGTGATCTGCTCTTGAACAGCCTCTAACCTATCTAGCATTGCTCTGCTAGCGTTCTCCTGCCTACTTGCTAATTCCGATAACGTTTTCTCTTGTACCCTTTCTTGTTTTTCTAAATTCTTTTCCTGTTTCGCTAACTTCTCTGAAATTTCCAAAAGTGATATTTCCTGCTTCTTTTCTTGGTGTTCTAACTTATTCGAAATTTCTAACAGTGACTTTTCTTGCTTCTTTTCTTGGTTTTCTAACTTGCCAGAGATTTCCTTTAACATGCTAAATAGTGACGCGAGACACGGGTCAGTAACAGTTGTGACTTGCCCTGAGGTGCTAGGAACAGGTTCCCTAACCTGCTCCGATTCAATAGCCCTTTCACTACTAACGGTACCTTCTCCAGGCGGAACTACTTCCTGGAGAGAGGTGTTTACATTTCCTACCGAATCGCTTCCGGTGTCCTGAGACTCCGATGGAAATTCCATTACTTGCGCAAATTGTTCGTCAATGATGTTGTCGCCTACAAAGCCTTCCATCGCTCTAGCTTGTCTCCGCGTTAATACCATCAAGTGATTATGAACTCTAAATAAACAACTATGTGCTCTAATATGCCTGATCTGAATTCACTAAATGTTATTCCCCTCCAAAAAGGTTTAAAATTTTGCAACACACTTCAACAAAATAAATGCATATGACACATAAATAATACACACATAAATAATAAACTTTCTGGATGGCAGCGCGACAACCTGAAAGAAAAACACATCTACTGCTACCCGCGTCTGGCTTGCACTAAATATCGTAAAAACGTTGGGTATCTTTCATTTCTTGTGGCACCATACTTTACTGAACAGAAAATTGAAAAAGAAAACAAGACTTTACTTTAATTCTCTTGCAACAACATTTAATATTAAAAGCAAAATTTAGCAAGGGACATTTCTAAAAACAAAACATACATCCAGGATGGTGTGTGTGTCGTGCCCCACGCGCAAGGCAGCCAATTTCTTTGTGAGCGGGAGGAAGGTGAGTTTGCATACTATGAATAAATTACCAAACTAATTAATATTTAAAATGCAAATGTGGGAGGAATCTTAATATTTAATCTGATAATTACGTTAAATTACTGCAACCTCCTGCCACAAAGTTAATTTACTAAAATTAGTCAGTCGGTAGAGTCTTAGAATGAATAAAATTAAAATTTTGAAAAAGATAAACAAGATTCCTGTTATGCATGAAACTCTGATTTACAGGTTACTATGGTTTTAACACCCATCCTGTATGTGAAAGACGCCCAAAATACGCTCATCGTAATTACGATCCATGGATAGACCCAGCTTCTGGCCTGAAAAGCAAACAAGATAGACAAAAGGGTAACACATTACCTTGCGGCCAAACTGCAAACAATAAAGAAGTCAACATTCCAGTGGAAATCCTGTTTTAATGCACCACTTCCGTAATTCCAGATGCACAAAAATATTATTACAAGAGCACTCGCGCGCGCGGTCTCGCTATGAGACCTAAAAAAAATATTTCTTTTTAATATTTCTTTATCACACTTTGATTTGTTATCGTTCGTGCACTTTTGAAGTTAAGGCGCCGCGCTCTTCTTGCTTGAAGTGTCTCTGCTTTCACTATTGAATGCACTTCCGGGTCGAGTTTCTTCCAATGTTGTGTACCATGCTCTTTTCCCTCCGATGGTGCTGCTAGGCTCGGTCAACCGTCATCCTTCTTCTGCCATTGGATTTCAGTAACATCAGTGGCGGTTCAAAAGCGTAGCCCTTGGTGCGATAAAACTAGAGAATATATTTGTTATTTGACGAGAGTTCTCACTAGACTCTTATCATCGGACGCACTGACGTTCTCTTGCACAAAAACCCGCCTACTTAGTACAAGCAAATGGCTCAGTTCTTGTATTCAATGATGATTAAATAAACTATGCTATAAGATAGCATTGAAGATTGCCCATAGAATCGGGCATTGAGTTTTTCTTCACTATTGCTACTACTAGCTTTAGTTTGTACTATAAGTAGCGTAAACAAGTGATCCGGCGTGTGACGTAAAAATGGCAAAATTTACTACTGGTGCGAAGCACTTTACGAAATATAGGGTAAAGCATTGTCTCTTCCCACTAGTAAGTTGTGATACATGTAGCACTTTGTCTTATATCACTTTTATAGACTTTTTGTAAGAACACACTTCTGTAAATATTAGTGGTATCTCCTACTCTCCCATTCCACCACGAGAATGTTAGTTCAGAGTAAACGAGGAAATACCGTAGGTAAATTCACTATTGCTGCCCATTTCAAAGCACACACGCACTAAGTATATCTTTATACTTAACGAACTATTATTGCTAACACCTAGCTAAATGTAGGAAGAACTGCCACTCTCGTTGTTCCGAGTAATGTTATATACTTTTGCGGTTCATTGTTTCTTTCAACTTTTGGGTCGGGCCAATCCACTATAGCCCGTTCCACTCGAATAGGGGTGAAGGTGCATCCCTCACCTGTGAGCTTCCAGTGACCTAGAAAACTCAAAATACTACACTTTTTCATGTTCTTTTCCACTTTGTAGTTCACTTCAATTGCATCGTTGAATGTCACTATGTGTGTTATATAGCTTAATAATCAAGCTTCCGTTTAGTATCTTTCACTCACACACACTGTGCTGTATTTATAATGAAATATTAAAATAAACACCAAACTTATTCAAACTTCGTCACTTGACATGTTTACTTAGACACCTTGACAGGTGAAGCCACCTATCGGCGACACCAGGAACTGTTTGAACACGTGACATTGAATATGGTAAATTACAGAAACGGATGCATTGAAGGATTGTGTTTTCTGAGTTGATTAATGAAGTTAATTAAACAAATTAAATAAGCTATCCAAAATATAAACAAATTAAAATGACCCTAAACAAGGCTAAAGTAGCCTGACACATGATAATAAACATAATATAACTGATTGGAAGTTCGCTTCTCTTTTGCAACAGTATTGCATTCTCGGCTAGATTTAAAAAAAAAACTAAGGTATGTGTTAGTCTCTCCGAATACCTTCCATAACCATTAACTAGGCCTAAAACTGGTATTAGTACAAGCCAATTTTACAAAACAAAATATATATATCGAGCTACATAAGTCTAATACTACGGGAACACCCAGAAAGTTTATTTACATAACATAACACATATTACTACTCAAATCATATCGGCGGAGCAGACGATAACTATATTTTGACAGAGACATCTAGCGGATGTCATGGAACCATTACAAACAACGTTCTAGACAGCTTCCCCTCTAGTTCAAGTGGACTCGTCAATAATTTTGAAATTGTCAACTTCTCTTTCTCTGAGAGTGATCCGTTGGCAAAACGACGCTTCAAGAGTCGAACACGCTAAAAATGGGCGTGTTTAAAAAAAATAACACCTCTTTGTATTCGGATTTCTCTCATAGACATGCTAAAAATTTTATGATTTTTAAGGCATTGTCTTCGTAGGAACTGTGTCTCGGTAGTGATAGTGTATGCTACTACCTATAACACCACTAGGAATGAACCTTGCTATACATCTAAGCAAAATCTGAATCTCATAGGTTTTCTATCCTTATGCAGATGGTTATATTGATTTCAAAAATCTTCTACAACGTGGGAGGCCAACGCTCCGTTAAGCACGCATGCTTTCTTTAAGTTTTTTTTTTCTCTGTGAAGCTATCTCTGCCTCTATGCAAGCAAACTAGCATCTAAAATATAAATTTTGCTATCTTCTTCGAAGTTAATATTTATTAATATCAAATTCTCATTTCTTCACTCTGAAGTCCTGTCCTGTTCATTAATATTCAGTTACATAACAAAATAAACCATATATATACATAAAAATACTAATAAAAGTTATATGCTACCGCTGATAAGTATGTAAATATCAATAAACTTTATATGCAAATCCCTAATTAACTTGAAATAATATTCATAATTTCACGCAAAAATTAAATATGTAAATCATCTTACAACACAGTTCATGTGACGTTCACATTGCCGAAACCTAAAATGGCGGTGAAATCAAATTTTGGATTGAAGGCCTTCCTGACGAGGTCGGTCCTTAGCGCTTTGTGTTTCACGAAACTTATTCACAAGTTGATGCACATACTGATGATTTACACTAGTACGTTCGGGATAAAATTCATTAAATCTTCTAGCAGTCGAACGATAGTTTCGACTACATTTTTCGAAAAGAAAAATAAGTTTCATTTATCTTCAGCAGAATCGTAAGAAAATAATCAGCAAAAATCCAACGCTCACACACAAGTTCAATCAAACTATCCTTGATAAAATATCTTATAAAACAACACAGCGTTCGTTCGCTACTTCATTTCAGTATTGATTGCAAGACTGCACCCAATTTCAGCACAAATTGAGCACTAAATATCGGCATAGGTTTGAATCAAATCCTACTTGGTGGGGGGCCAACTTCACACTTCCCCCATATCATAATTTCTAATTTCCCCCGTTCTGGTTAGAGCACAAATTCTAAAACTTGCGGCATAAATCAGCACAAATTGAGCAATAAATATTGGCATAGGTTTGAACCGAATCCGACTTGGTGGTGGGGGGGCCAACTTCACACTTCCCCCAAATCATCGTTTCTTATTTCCCCCGTTCTGGGTAGAGCACAAATTCTAAAACTTGCGGCACAAATCAGCACAAATTGAGCACTAAATATTGGCATAGGTTTGAATCGAATCCGACTTGGTGGGGGGGGCCAACTTCACATTTCCCCCAAATCATCGTTTCTCATTTCCCCTGTTCTGGGTAGAGCACAAATTCTAAAACTTGCGGCATAAATCAGCACAAATTGAGCACTAAATATTGGCATAGGTTTAAATCGAATCCGACTTGGTAGGGGGGCCAACTTCACACTTCCCCCAAATCATCGTTTCTCATTTCCCCCGTTCTGGGTATAGCACAAATTCTAAAACTTGCGGCACAAATCAGCACAAATGGAGCACTAAATATTGGTATTGGTTTGAATCCAGTTTGAGTTAGTGGGGGGGGCAGTGTGAAGTTAGCCCCCCACCATTGTCGTCAAATTCCGTTGTTGGTAATGGAGCACAAATTCTAAATTTCACGGCACAAATTAGCACAAATTAAGTACTAATTTTTGATAGTATTCGCAGTCTTTTATTGAGAGGTGGGGGGACCAACTTCACGCACCCCACTTCTGCCAGTGTCTGGACCTGTGTGGTTTCTCTCATGCACCTAACAACTTGCAGTAACACATTCTTCAATGGAAGTATTAGCCATCTTTTACACAATCTGAAAGAATGGAAAACCTTACATTAGCATTTATCAATGGGGTAAGAGGACAGGTATATATATAATAAACAAATAATGGTTGAGTTGAGTGGTGTAACTCACACTTGTTTCAGTCATTTATTTCTAGCAAATATTAGATTGATTTTACATGTATAATCTCATGAATGTGCACTCATGTCCAAAATTATTGTCACATGTCTATAAATATGTTGTTGTAGGAATATAATTTGATAACGAATTCGCCCGGTATTTCTTGTAATGTTAGTACGTGTATAATCGGCAAAGACATATGTGACAAATTTTATGTCAATAGAGCAGTAAATAAGAACAATAAAACGAAAATAAAACTTTCTTGTCCATTTAGGAACATTTTGTTTTAATCACTCTAATTTTCGCATTTATAATTCTTTTCCTATGCAATTTACTACAAATATACATTTCCCGATTGTACACATAGTATCAGTATTAAAAGTATCCTGCAAAATCATTATCAAAATATATTCTTACGAGAAGACATTTATAGATATGCGACAATAATTTTGGACATGAATGTACTTATGTTTATATATATTGATGTAAGTTGTTAATAAACCGATTACAATATTCATTGTTTAAGTTTTGCCAGGAAACGTAATCTGAAATTAAACTATATATTTCTTTTTTTCTAGCACAATGACACTTTTATTGAATTGGAAGATGTCTACTTTGGTGACGTCTGGTTATGTAGTGGACAAAGCAATATGGTGATGAGTTTAAGCATGGTACGTTATTTTAATAATTTATTTATTGGTTATTATGTGACGTAGATGCTGCACGAACAATTTTCATGTAGAGATGATTCACACAGAATTTAAAATCTTGCATAAAATAGCCAATATTGAAGTAATATTGTTAAGAATGATGCAATATGTAGTTAGGTACCTTGTGTAGAATACCAAACCCGCAATTATTGAGGAGAGGAACCGATTATCAAGACCTATTTTTTGCGAGCTCTCCCACAGGAGTAGAGAAGTTCGCGCACGACGGTGATACTACAGAAAGAACCTGGTATTATGAAGAAAACATATGTTTTAAAACTATGACAAAACGAAAGCTAACATATGTATGCTACTGTGTGATACTTTACTTAACAGAGATACTAGGAAAACAATTATAAACTGCGTTAGCAAAAAACAACCTTAAAATACAGTAGTCTTGAAATAGACATTTACTTAACTTATAAAATCACATTGAAATAAACGAGGCAGAGCGTTAAGACAGAAGGAGCCGGGTTCATTCTTGGGGAAAGGGCTGACTAGAGGTTACCTCTCATGAATAGAAGCTACATTTCAACAAGGAACTGGAAGTTTCGCGGGGATGAAAGTAATCACAGGATGTTGAGTTATCCTGACCACCCCTTAGCTACAGTCTCATGTAGTTAAGAAAAATCTGTGGTTACTCCATTTTCTTCATTACTCTCTCTAGTATAAGGTGACCTAACGTCCCAGAAAACCGGAATTATCGCGGTTTTTCATCATAACATACAGTGTTCAGGCCGCTCAAAAGTCCCGGAACTCATTTTTCAAATAAATTTTATGAAGTTTTATAATTAAAAAAAAAAAGATTTCGCTCTATTAAACAGAATGCGACATACA
>NC_137457.1:258348068-258398068 GCF_964235325.1 Thermobia domestica | reverse complement strand
GGGGGTGTTTTCCGCAAGATCCCTCAGACGATGACTTATTTATGACACGAGCCACCACGTGTAGAAGGTGGCATACTTTATATACAAACTGTACTTCGGTTAAAGAAACAAACTATAAATAAATGAGTAAAATTAAATAAACATATGCTATGATATGTGGTTCGAGGTATGCTCACAATCGGTACATTATAATACATTGTATTGTACAAGGTCTCTTCAGTTAATTTATAGACTCTTTAAGACAGAATATCTCACTAATTAAAGCAGATAAATGTACAGTTTTGTGGTGTGGTGTATCTTGAGGATGTATATGTTCAAAATAGCACCTTTCGCAGCAATACATTGTCGAAAACGACGTAGAAAAGACATATCAATAATATTGTTTCTAATATTGTAACATCATATGCACACTGAAATTGCACTCTCAGATCTTCCAATGTTTGTGGTCTTTCGACGTAAAC
This sequence comes from Thermobia domestica, assembly GCF_964235325.1. Lineage (NCBI taxonomy): Eukaryota > Metazoa > Arthropoda > Insecta > Zygentoma > Lepismatidae > Thermobia > Thermobia domestica. The sequence goes on along the minus strand of NC_137457.1, from coordinate 258,397,607 downwards.
TGTGTTCCCCAAAAAGACAAGTCTAGGGGTATTTAATCCGGAGATCGATTCGGGTTTTCCGTTTTCGGCCTGTTTATCTTTCAGGGAATGTGCGACCGAGAAAATACCTCATATCACGATGAAAGTGGTGTGGCTCCCCATCATATTGAAGATAGTACCCATCTTCATTGTCAAAAAAAAAAAAAAAAAAAGGGGGGGGGGTTACGTTCTTAAGTTACATAACTCACAAACGTTTTATATCTATCTGCGTTAATTTGTGAGAAATCAGGTATTCTTAAAGAGCATATACATTAATTTTTGAGACACCATGTACAGAGCTGATGTATAAAATTGTGGGAATTATAAGTAAGAATCAATAGTGATGCCGATCTATTGGAATCACAGATTAAGGTGAAATCTGAACCATCGTAATGCGTAGAAGTTTTATTGTTCTCACCACAAATCGAACCCAAGTCCACGTGCACCAAGCGCGCACACAGTAGCTACTAGACCACGGAAAGGGATTAAGGAGAACTTATTTGCGGTAAAATAAAATTATGTACAAGTGCAGAAGTGTTGTTTTTATTTTCAGCTACTTTTACACAGCTAAGACGTAGATATTCTTATTCTTTTTATGCTAGTTGCAACTTAAACACGCTATTTTTCTGAAATGGTATGCAATAATTAAAGACGAGGCTTTGCACGCGAGACTAGGGATACAAAAGAACATTTATGGAATTAATGTACATTTTTGGTGGTGACTACATTAGGTAATAGTGTTTACATCATGTTTTTCTGTTAGTGTATGTGATTTGTTAATGTGGAAAGGCTCATTCAAGTAATTAAAAAAAAAAAAAAAAAAAAAATTAAGAGAGAAATCGATATGAAGGATGTGCAGTTATTTTGTATTTTCGTGCTAATACTTGATTTTATGAAGTCATGATTTTTCAGGCATTACTGGAAGAACTCTCCTGTGCGGCCTGAATGTGATGCTGATTGTAAGAAACGCATGCTGTGTGATATGAAGTGCGGTCGTTCGCACGACAGGAAGGCCTTATGCGAGGAGATCGAAAGTCGTATTGATGCGATTTCTCAAAGCAGTTGGAAATCCTGGATCTACAATGGGTTGGCTCTATCGTATGTCAATTACTTCACTGGGTTTTGTTGGGTTGGATCAGCTATCAAGAGTCTGTTTACAGGATAACACATTTAGTTGGTTTTCTCTATCGGAAATAGTATCACTTCTGCAGATCAATACTGGTGGAATCAAGAGACTTACAAGTACTTCGATTACGCTGGAATAAAATGCGTATACAATTTTTATTTATTTATTTATTTATTTATTTATTACAGTATTTATTTTACATTCTATACTGTTTGATGATTCTCTTCATATAGGAGATTGTGGCTTTTATTGACGCAAGTAAAAAAAGATGAGGAAGAAGTGACCTTATATAATACAAGAGTACAAGCAACCAACCAATGGGCTTTTTTTGAAAAATCCTGTACTTGCGTCGGATCGAAATGTTTTACCTGCAAGTGTATTCGGTGAAGACTATTCGAGGAGTGATGTGATACCCTTAAAAAAAATCACTCCCTTGTGTTATCACTAAAGCTTATTAAAGATAAGTTATGAAGGGAGAATTATAAGAACGAAATTAACTCTTAATTTTCAATCGATTTATTTTTTTACGTATTAACACTTTCTGTACCTTGAGGATAGAAAACCGGTAATTTTGTTTTTAAATATTTCTGTAATAAATTGATCTGATTTGATTTCGAATTTAGTACGTCCCTTTCAGCAACGAGGCTATATGAGATGTGGACCTACATCTTAACGTGGAATCTGAACCACATAAACTCTTCCCAGGTCTCCCACGCCAAAGGCGTACGCGAACCGCTTAGCTACAGGGAGCTCGTTTCCGTGATAACGAAAATCTCATTTGATTACGCAACAACGTTACTAAGTAGTGTCAAAATCAAAGTTGTAGCGAAGCTAATACGTATCAAATCGATAGATATTCTATTAGATGTATTAGGCAATGACACAGGAATTTTGTAACATTTAAAAGTTTGAAGCACACATACCCTTTAACCTTTTATAAACATTATTTTATTTAGGATTACGTGAAAGAGAAAGATTCTCTCAAATCATGTTAGTGTGATATTATTTATTTAGATACTGATCGTTATACTTTTTATGGTATAGGGTGTGCCACAAAATTTTTGTGCAATGTTTGGGATAGAACTGAAATCTAATACTTTGAGATCCAGGTGTATATTCACTAGTCGGATCGAAAACCCTAGGGCGTTTTGTAAATATTTTTAGTTCAAATGTAATGACTAGGGGTAAAATATAGAAAGACACTTGTTATATTATGAAAGCAGATTGTTTGAGAATATCTTGATGTATTACGATTAATACTGGGCATGGGACGCGCGAACATTTTACATCACTCGAATCTACCTCGGGTTTGGGTTTCAGTGTGTTAACTCTGAAAAATAAACAATGAATTTGAGCGGAAATATGATGTAGTGCAACTTATACACACGAGTAATTTCGTTTGTAAAGTAACAGGGAATGTAAAGTTGTACCCAGAGAGCTTCCTACTAGCACAGAGTAGGACTAGTAGTCGATAGCCAGTGCATAATATTTGTTAAAAGTATAACGATTAGTATGCGTGACAGAGCAATTGTCTTTTTCGTCATTGTGTAAACGTATAAGTTCTATTATTATTATTATGTCCATTCGTATGATTTTTTGTCTTGACTACAACCCAGTGCTCGGAGGTATTACATTGGTTGGTTGAGCCAGAACTCGAACCCGGCTCTCCCGCGTCTTATGTGCTAACTATATAACAATAAATTAGTTATTGTTCCAAGTATTAGATGAAGGTTTCGTAAGGAAAATATTTAGTGTACATTTCGAAAACAATATCTAAAATTTCAAAGCAGATAATTGTTATCAACTTTGTTGATTAAACTACAATTTTTAGACATAAGGAGGTGCCATATTGGCTTTATTATGCGTACACATTTTTCGTTCATATTGTAATTTTAGAATTAAATCTCTTGATTCCACCAAATAAACGCATTCCATGCGTAACTTATTTATATTTATGTTGTGTATAATTTATGGATGATTTCCGTTTATATTGAAGGAAACAGCGTAAGACAGCGTAGCTCGTAGTAAGTTGAAGATATAAGATAGTAAAATGAATGTTAAGTATGTCATAGAAGTAATCGATATTTGTCTCTTTTTTTTTCTTTCTTCTTAAAAAAGTGCAGCATTTTTTCTTAAATATTTCTTGTTGTAGTTACCTTAAATACTTTATCTAAAGAATCTGAGAATAAAGCGTTTAAAAAAAAGAATTAAGAGAAATCCTCAATATAATAAGAGTTTAAATTGTTTTAAATTAAGTCATGGGAGAATGAGGAACAGAAAGACAGGCTAAGATTCGTAATAAGTATTATAAAATAAGCAGTATATAATAATAAATGACAACAGAAATTAATTTGATTTGTCGAATCTTTGCACACTATTGTTTGGTATGCAGATAGTTTCAAGACATGTGAAAAGAATGTTTTTGTCGTGAGAAAGAAAATAAAACTTGTTACTATAACCTCTTTCAGTGTGATGTTTCACGCATGAAAAATGGTTTGAAGTTAAAGAGCATTTTTAAACCAATATTTCTAAATTGACTACATAGTCAGTTTAATTTTCTTTTAATAAAAGGAGCATTTAATATCAAAGATATTACATTTCATGAAGCACCTTACTAAATACTTTGTGTAACATCCTCATACATAACTTGCAACATTAAAATAATAATAATAATCTACGTTTTTTCGGCTTTAGAGTCGAATTTGCTTCAAGTTCATTTATTATTGTTTTAAATTTGTAGACACTATAATATATAATCAATATTTTACGCTTCTATGCTTAAACTAGATCACAGTTGCCATTGCTATTAATGTTAAATAATTACGTTCCCAGATGTATTTTCTTAAATACCCGTACTAAGTAGAATATTCCTAGTTATTACATTTTTGCCTGTGTTAGAATTATTTATCAAACCATTTTCATCTATGTATAGAAACTCTTTGCTTTGCATTGTCTAGTTTTTGATGACATCCTTATTTAATGTATGCACGTGTTAATAATATCGCTCAGAATCGTAGTTTACGAAAGTGATTCCAGGTGTGACGATAGTGAAGCACACAACTTGGAAGACATTGTATGGTAATAATAATATATGGAATTTTTTATATTATTCATTTCTCGAGAAAAGTGATGTAACACAAGAACTTCGATTTATCTTTTTATCTGCGGAAAATTGCAAGTAGTAAATATTCCTTTTGGATTACTGTTTGTATTTTGTTTCTTTTATATATTTATTTACAATTGTCAATGTGGTTTTGTTACACTATTTTGCATGTTCACAAAATAGAAAGCACTTCATATATCATTTGTTTACACATACACATACCTAACGAAACTGTATTACGAATTTTAATTACGTATGAAAATTGACTTTCACGCATTCTGTTTTATTCACTTCGATGACATTTTTTCGATTGCTATACTACTGTTTACATAGTTAATTGCGTATCAGTTTGACCGACCTTAATGGATAGCGTGGGTCTCGTATACTATCATTTTTTATGTTGACAGCAAAATTCGTTTTGATTGATTTTCTGGAAAACTACACATGGGTTTTATCCTCGAGCAAATCATTTTGTTCAGCCCATTTTCTCCTCACTGTATACTAATAGTAATGTAGAAATATATATATACTTATTTCTCTTCATGGATTATTTCCGCGTATCTTAAGTCATTCTTCCACAGCAAAAACCAAAGATAACTTACTCCATTTTCCACACATAATTTATCAATTGTCATTTTGAGTTACGTCAATCTTCTTAGAAATGAGCGAATACGAATCATTATAAATTACATCCAAGTGTTTTTTTCTAAACAGGAATTCATATAAGAAACATATTTTTTTATATCACGATGTATCGATTATGGTATACATCATCAGATAAAGGAGGATAAAAGGTCGTATTGGTTATTGGTTAAGTGAGTTATTGAAATATTAAAATAAACAAATTGAACAACGTGTGTATTTAATGCAGATATTTCCTGGGATACCAATCTCCGTGATATAAGGGATCTAGTTTCGAGTTCTGATGGGACACATGTTCTTCAATTCTATTTTAATCTGTACTAATGCGTATTTTTTTAATGACGTCTGAATCCTGTCATAGTGCAAACATACTAGTTCGGCGTCGACAGCTCGCTACCTTCAGTACGGATTAGTATCAGTTATTTATTGATGGTAACAAATTTCAAGTGCTTACCCACCGCGTGTTAGCACCCGTAGTCATTTAGTTGGAATAACTAGACTAATCGCTTTTGTACTCCTTTAACTGATGTGTGTAAATTTCAGGCTGATAGAATTATTGGTGAATTGGCAGTTGTGAAATCGGTATTCAACATTAACATTAGAAAGAGTCATCAAGCGCCTTTGTGTGCTCATCGTGAGAGAGTTGTGACCAAGAAAATCGATTATAGAATTCGATCTTCATACACTCAACCTACCTCCGTGTATATTCCGCTGTTTCTTTTAACAGTGTTGCTATGAAAGATGATCCAGGCCTGCTTCCATCTAACTATCTAAACTAGTGTATAAATCTTCAAGAGAACTACTTCAAAAATTATAGCTTTAAGTGTATGGTTCTAAATTTACGTTTTATACAGAGACATTCCGAGAATTAAATTTTCACAACTTGTCATTGGATTATAATTATAAATATGAGAGTTTGGGCTTTTCCTGTCTTCCTGATAATATCAATTCTTAATATTTGCTTTCTCAAAGGTAAAATAGTACAAATTTGTAATTGATAGTTATATGGTGTCTGTGCCTTACGTCGTAAACTCGGGCAATAAGACAACAAAGTCGTTATGTTAGTTTTTGACAGCCTGGTAATATTGGGGAAAGAGACGAGATAAGCAATTTCTTCTCTTTTCCGAACTTCCCACTTGATAATCTTCATATCAGTGCATAATAGATCCATGTCGCAAAGCTTTAGTGATGAAGATAGAAAACCGATCGTGAATTGTCTTCGCAAAATAAACATTAAATTAACAAGAGAAACAAAACGAAGTAGAGTTAAAGTTGCTGTATTCTCGTAATTAAGGGTGTTCATATTTTTTGCCAGCTAGTGATTTTATGATGTTTTTATATACTGTTTAATATATTTTCTACGTTATGAAGTGGGCTTTAACGGCTGAATCCCTACACCTAATATCGCGTAATAATGTAATATATCGCCCCCAGAAAGCAGAAAGGTGTTATGCAAATTTCTCAGGAGATGAATAAAAACGAATGAAACACTAATTAATTATTCTTTCTTTCTTCTAGAATTCAGTTTTCACTGCAGACCTTTCTCCCTTCTGTACAACTTTAAACATGAAATGGGTAGTCAGGACATGAACTTAGTTGGAAATCAAGGAAAATGGCTCTTAGCACCTTTCTGCTTTCTGGGGGCGATATATTCCACTAAATTCTTTCAGAAATTCGATGGACAAAGTTAGGCTTAGATTTCGAGATACTAATTATGCAGACGAAGGCACTTTAACCTAAATTCAAATGATTATTGAATATTTAGTTTGTAGTTGGTTTGTAACTCTTTGTTAATGATACTTATTGAGTAACTAACATCATTGAAATAACGTGTAGAAAGTACTGCGGCTGTTAAATTGAAGACGCTGGTGGTTGACTTTACAAGACTTCTTTGTTGTGTGTTTCAGTCACCTGTGAATTATTTTAGTTTCATGATACAAATTAAGTATCCTGTAACAATTTATTTATTTATTTTCATTATGTTTTAACATTTAGTTTTCTTTTGTGTGTGTGTCAGTGTGATTAATATTTTATGTGCTCTTTTTTCTTCTTTTTCTCCCGTTTCAAATGAAATAAAAGAAGAATTGGAAAGATTACCTCGGGTATAAAGAAAGGGTATGTACACAATAGATGGCATTTGTTTTTATGTTGTTGTTGTTGCGCATTAAGAGTTAAAAGGAAAATGCATTTAGTGTTTGAAAATCCCATGTTACCCTGAGCTGATAGGTCGTTTGTGTACCGAGTGGTGTGATCTAGTTAGAAGTTTCAACGGAACACAGGGTTGTATAGTCGCCAGCAAACACCAAACGTGTATATATATCTGTTCCATGATGAGTTGTCCAAACTTTCGTGCCAAGTTCACGTGTTCAATAGCCTTGGTCTCAATAAATGAGCGTGAGGTCGAGTGAGTATAAGTCTGAGCTAGCGCAAGGTTAGTAAGCGCAAACCGTAGTGAGGATGATAAGCCTAACCCCGTACGAACTCGAGTGAGCACCGGTTGTAAAATAACCTTTTTTTTTCTTTCTTTCTTTTCTTCAATGACTTTATACTGCTCAGACAGAGTATCCAGCCCTTACGCCTTGGTTCTTTACTCGGTCTTCTACTTAAGTCACTATAATGTTGACATGAAATTCATGCATAATCGTACATGGCACCAATCGCAGCACATGATACCTTATTTTATTTGCCATGGAATTATTTGTGTCAACCCAGAAATATTCTATTGTAGTGCATAGCCCAATGTTCTTTTCTATGCTCTCCGTTGCGTTAAACTTCAGAACCTTGATGTTGTTGTTCGTTAAGCTTTATTTCTTTTCTCAGCACCAAGACTACATGATACGTAGACGTACAGTTTAAAGTGGAATCCCAAACACCGTAATGCATTCAATGCTTTTCCACCGGGAAAAGGTGCGCGCGGTAGCCGCTAGACCAGGTAGGAGGACCTTGAGGGACACAGGTTGGACACCCCTGTCATGGGCTGATCCGAGAAGATGGATTATACAAGAAGCTTGAGAAACTGTATTATAACAATAAATACAACAAACTCGCTCGCTTATTCGGTGTACTAAGAACGATGATTGAACGAATATCGTCTAATTTTCGTTAATTTTGGTATTAACATTATCAAAAATAATAGATAAGAATTAGGGATTTAATAAGAGCACGATAAAAATACGTGAAAATGAATTAATATCTACAGCTACAAATAAATATCTACAATATGTACACGTAAATTTCTGATTGTCAAAGAATGTATATAAAATATATCCACTTTATATTTTAGTGTATAATCGGAAATTAGTTTTATTTTCGCTTTTTTTTCCTACCATCATTAATCCTCAGCTGTTACGTAAACCTTGATAACACTAGTAGTGGTATCAGTGACAATTCGACAGAGTTTATTTACTGATCAATCTTAGTACACAGACTAAAATATCAGGTTATTGAAGTTCATTTATACAGAACTCGAGTAGAGTTTATTTTATGCGTTAGTTGCCGAAAACAGTACTCAAATTAAGTCGTATGTTTCATAGTTATTACAATGAAATTATATATTATGGGTGGTCCCATAAGACTTCTGCTGACGACTGTACTATCCGTAGCGAAACTTCAACTCTAACCATGAAAATTTTAAAATATATATTTATTTTGACAGAAATTAATACTTTTAGTTTATTTTAGAGTAAGAACATCTCTTCTAAAGTGGGCAAAAATATATATCGTATTTATTGATAATGCAGAATGTTTTATTCGATTGTACACTCACAATGAAAACTATATTTCCTCCAGTGAAATGTTCTTGGTTTATAATCTGTAGATGGATGGAGTAATTACAGTACATTATATACTGCTTATAAACATGAAAGAAACGTACCATTTCATCCCTTGACACTTCTCTTTCAATCATGGCTTTTCAGCCCATTTCATGGATCGTAAATTCGTTATGCACACTAAAATGAAAAACACACAAAAATAGGATAATTATCACGGAATAGTTAAAAAGAAAGAAAGAAACTGATACCGAGATATTTGCCCAATGCTGCTGTTATGCTGTTTGCTGCAACATGGTAAACATATCATTTTTTAAAACCTATCCGTAGCGCTTGATATATATATATATATATATATATATATATATATTTTAACCTTTTCTGTTTTTATTTGTACGACGATACATGAATTGAATTGAAAACTTATGATTGAAAAAGAACTGTGGGGGATAGAAGTAATAGGTTTATCTTATGGCCATTCTAACTGTTTCCTATACATCAGTTATAGTAATATAAGATTATATTACCTTTAATTTACAGAAAAGTGTATCAGAGTTGGTCTTTCATTACGAAAATTATTGGAAGAAGATTCTTAAACAGTTTAAAAACCATTTTGCAAACATAGCTGTGTATCAATTCTCTTTTTCTTATATTCTCTTTCTCAATTCTCTTTTTCTTCCGACTAAGCCTAATTTGATACATGTTTTGAAACAAAGTTTATTCTTTGAACTAATTCTAAATAATTGGCTTCCGCTATATTTAGCTGTAGTTAACTTCAAGTGCTCCTTTAGGAATAAAGTCTATTTTATCACGTTTCTACCCGTATCGAATATATCAGTACTTTTTAATAATTCATTTATAAATATGTTGTTCGAAAGCTTAAGAAAAAGTCTGCTGTGTTCCGTTTTAATGAACGATATTAGCTACTTTTATCAAGTCAAAACGATCGCCATGGCTACCATCCGTATGTGATATATTGACTTTCGTAACATGTTTGATGTATAATTTAGTTGCGTATGTTTAGTATACTTCCGTAACTATTTGATATTAAGTGTTAGTTTAATTATTGAAGATGTGTATTAATGATGTTCAGTTTAGGAGAATAATTTTCATTGAATTCGTCCTGAAAAGTTTATTCTTATTTTTATAGATAGCTTCTCTAAAACGTATTAGAAACGTAAGTAGTTGCTGTGTTTACATAATAAAATGCATTGTTGTGAAATGACGGAAGAATTCCAGGTTTTGCACTAGTGTTGTGCACTAGTTAAATCAGTTAATGTATCCCCTGCGTTATGTGATTTTTAAAAATTGAAAATGAAAATGTGCCCAGTATTTTCTGGACTGTCAATCTCAAGTAGTCATTCGTTTTCATTCATTTAATTCTCTGGATTTTTTTACTTACATTCTCAAATTTAGAAAGTATTTTCTCAACCACTTCTGTTAAAATGTAAACTTGACATTTTATCAGTATGAAATAAGAAAGGTGTGTAGATACTTTTGGGTCACCTTATATTTTTAAAGTTAGTTTTGTAAAATAAAAAAGTGCCTAATAAAACACCTAATAATGTATATGTAATTACGCTGTGTGTATGAAAATCGCTAATATGTAAAACACACAGCATAGCTTGTTGTACTATCTTCTGCCTGTGATATGTAACATATGTAGTCTCATAGAATAGTATGTGTAAATATTATAACAATTAGCTTGTATAAATATATTAGAATAGATATTCTTTGGTTTGGTCACACACAACTGTTTTTTGTACATAAAAAACTAATAGAAAAAATGTCCAATATTGTATTATACATGTGTTTTCTTTAAATATAAATTCCTTCAATGTCTTTTCTTCTCTTTCGTAGTTTTTATTTCTTGGAAACTTTTCATTTGGGTCTTTTGGTGAGTGGTTTTGTCGGTTTTGGTTTGTTTTGAGTTTAACGTCTTTTATTTTAGCACCGAGGTTGTTTCAGATGTGGAGCTACAGCTTAACGATATTGAGTATTTCCGCCACTTTTTTTTTTTTTTCAGCCCATTGATTCACCTTGTTTTCCTTAGGCCTAGTTACAATGTCCCTTGCTTTCTCAAAATGACTACATTATACAGGGTGTTACGTAAATGTCTCACAATATTTTGAGATCAGATTTTTCACATCAAAATAAGCAAAAGAGTTCATATGGACCTGTGCTCAAAAGTGGATAGTTTCGGCGTTATATGATGTCGAAAACGTGAAACAAGTGAACTTTAAAAGTTCATAGCTCCACTTAGAGAGACTGTTTGAGAGTACTTAATCACTCTCCACTTACCTCTCTAAAAATTGGTGTACAAGTACTGGAGCATTCTTAAACATGGATATTTGCTTCACATACCAGCTCTTCAGTGATGTCACAACCCGACTACAATAGGTCTTATAGTAGTGGAAAAAATGAAAGGATATTCAAAGAGATTTGAAGAAGAAATCAGTAAAATCAAACCAATAAAATTCCAGTTTATTTAAAAAAAACAGAAATATAATTCTTCGTATAAATCAAAGGGCAAAAAACAAAGATGGCGCAAGTATTCAACATTGTTAACCAATCCACCGAAAATGGAAGCCCGACCTACTGCGGCAAAAGCTCGAGCCATGTGGGGAACTGGTGGATGGGCTACACAAGTATGTTTGAACTGGATGTACATATGTAAGTCAAAATAAAGGTTGCTTATCTGGTTTTGTTGAATAATACACGTAAGATCGTAGCAAGGGAATGTAGAATAGTTGTTAACGTTCTTGCTTCACAATCGGGGGGCTCCGGAGTCGAATCCAGGGGCCTGACATTCTGATACATATTTTCAGGATTTTTCCCCATTTCCACCAAGCAAATGCTGGGATGGTACCGTTTGGACCTGCCAACTACTTTCCACTTCCTTTTCTATTACTGTTGTTATATGAGGAAAGGCCAGAAAGTTTTTACCCTCACCATGATAGAGATGTTAATAAGTTAAAACTCCACAATGATAGATTTGCATCTTACTAATATGTGTTCTAGTTTGTGTTTTTAGAGGTCGTATTGAATTAATGTTAACAAAAAAAAAAAAAAAAAACCTAGATGGCGGTGGCATATTTCGAACAAAATAGCATACTAACTTGTGACTAAGTTTTTCCATCTTCAGCATCAAAAGATGGCATCTGTGAATGCTGAGCAATGCCCTTGTTATGACATAGTGACGCACCGTAGTACGTGACATTCCGTATATGAGCAAAGTAGCAGCATGGTGTCTTCCCTGATTGATCACTTCTTTTCAAAAACTGCAACGTATGCAGTGCGTACAAAGCATTTTGGACCTATATCACAAGGACAATGATACTTTTGTAAACAGATTAATGACTATGGATGAATGCTGGATATCTATTTGACCTTGAAACCAAAGAAAGGAGTAAAACATGGAAGTATATCTCATCTCCCCCCCCCCCCCAAATAAAAGGATAAAGTGCAGTATAAATCCAGCAGGGTAATGTTGTCCGTTTTGAGGATAATAAAGGTGTGATCTTGGCTAAATACTTAGAGAATACTTAAACAAATATTCAATTCTTTTTGTTTAAAAAAAAATAAAAGTTTAAATTTTCTTTTTACGATATTAAAATAGAACTTAAAAAAAGTAACTAAAAAGGTAATTTCTCACACCATAAATATCTTCACGTAAAGTAGATTATATCAAAACTTCTATCAGTAATAATTCCACCAATTTTCCAGAAACTTCACGTTCAGAAAATTGGTCCGCCTTTTAAATGTCAGAATGAGTCATAAGTCATACAATATTTCCACAACTCAATCAGCAGGCGTGTGTATACGCCGTGATCAACCATAAATACAAGATCAAACTGGCCAAAGAGACGCTGTTACAAGCGGGCTATTTAACCCGGGGGCTGTCACTCCGTCAATATAATCAATCAGTAGCAGTAACGATGAGTGTTCAACAGCGTCTGATACGTAAACTGTTACACTATGAGTTCAAACTCGGACATAACGATGCGACAGCAACCCAAAATATTTGTCATTCGAAAGGAAAAGGTGCAGTGAGCAACAACACAGCAAGTCGGTAGTTCCAGAATTTCTTGTACGTTATAAAAATATCAAAGATTAGCCAAAGTCCGGCCGTTCCAGGACAACAGATTTTGAGGTCATACAACACGCCATTGAAGAAAATCCGTCCACCAACACACGATGATTGTCAAACGAATTCAGCATGTCCCAGTGGACTGTAGTGCGTCACTTTCACGAACTCAGAAAAACCACCAGGAGCTGTCGCATTCAGACGCATGAGTTGACCTCGGCGAATGCCCAAAGGAGAGTGAATGTATGCCGACAACTGCTGCAAAATCCGCGTGATGCTCGACGGAAAGTGAAAGCTTTTCGGAAATCTGAATATGCAAAAACAGTTGGATGAGCAAAGAACAATTTCCAAAATAGGTTTTCAAACAAAGTCGTTTCGAGCATAAAATCGTCTGTGTGTGGTGGAACTACAAGGGGGGTAATTCACTTTGAATTCGTTGCTAACGGTCGTACCATTAATGCCAATAAGGATCCGAACAGTTGTAGCGGATATATGTTGCACTACGCCAGAAACGCCCTGTATTGGTAAACCGAAAGCGTGTCCTGCTGCAACAGGCTAACGCGAAACCACACCGGGCTCAAGAAACACAACAAAACACTCAGAAAGTTGATGGCATCTAATTGATGCCACTCCCGACATATAGTTCTGACCTTGCCCCTGCAGATTACTATCTGTTTATGTCCATGGCGCACACGATGCTTCACCAGCCAGCGGAATGTGCAAACAGTAGCGCGACGGACTTCTTTGCGTCTAAGGACAAGTTATGGTATACACTTGGAATCGATGAACTGGTAGAAAGGTGGTTGCAGTTCAACACGAGAGTCTATACTTTGAATGTTAACCTTTCATTTTACTATAATAAGTGCAGGTATATTGTGTACCAGAATATTGGAAGACTTATGATTCATCTTTGTATAATATTACTCTTTAGGAATTACCAAAGAGTATGTAATTTTTGTCAACATACTTAGTATTATTCTGAAAGTGTTCTAACTACAAGGACAAAACTTTCTTTGTTGCTGTTGGTTGTACATAGTTTAAAAAGTGCATATTTCTCTTTTTTTCTTTTTCTTTTTTTTTTTTTTTTTTTTTTTTTTTTGTTTTTTAATAATTCTATATTATGCTAGAAGCTACTGTGTTTGTATCGGAATAATTGAAGTTGTTCCGTAACTATGATATTCCACCATCCATAATGGTCGATGTGATGACCACTGTAGGGCCCTTGTACAACTTCGCAGTTTTCACTGCAGCAGACTTCGTTATAGCTGCACCAGGGGTATTTTTTCCTACCCCTGCTTGCAGGCTTTCCAGAGACCATGTACCTTGCGAACCCGACATGAAGAAAAGCTCCGTTTGAGAAGTCCCAAATCACAATAATGCATTGGACTAGCATCTGGACTTTTAATGGGAATATCCTCGAACATAATAGCATGGCTGTTGTAACTGTCATGGGTCGTTAGAGAGCCAGCGATATTTTGGCTGTGTGACTTGAAGTTTTGTCTTGACGGTATTTCATCTGTGTAAACTGGAGATAGGACTTGTTTTGAGTAATATTTTTTTAATTAATTAATTAATTAATTTATATATTTATTTACATTTGTTGTTGACCTTACGAATCTTATGCTTCCATCTATAGCAAGAGCCAATAACAATCACAAATCCTTTCGAGAAACTTTGTCTTGAAAATTACATTGTGCTTTTTCATAACATCTTTGTAGATGATGGACCGGACTTTTCTATAGTCAACTTAGGTAAATCCGTGCTTCATTCATTCTCACACAACAAATTTGTAGCAGTCATCGACAAGGTGGACCTCGTACAGTTATCAGTCCTTGCTCTTTCTCTGTGCGATGGACAGTGGTGTTAATGCATGTACTCTGACCTTGTGAGCAGTTTGCAGATGGATTGCATGATTCACTGATGGTTAGAACACTCCATAGTAATGAATTCTGACAGGCAGGGTTTCCAATAGCATGGAAAACTTGAAGAACATGGAAAAGTCAGGAAATTAGTTTACTCTTTAAAAGTCGTGGAAAAATCAGGGAGTTTTAAGAACAGATTTTTATTTCTCAGAACTCACTTCTCTTTATGCGTTACCCATCTATTTGGTAGACATTTTATAAAATAATAAGTTTATTTTGCAAAACTTTCTCCAGACTTACACACACTGTATACATGTACGTGCACAGTAGAAATATAGTATTATTTATAGACCTGGAAATTTGTAAATCGTGGCCTGGAAAAGTCAAAGAATTCGTTATCGCCGAAGAAGTGGAAACCCTGACAGGCCTCCATACCCGGGATCTTCTGTAGCACAGGTCTTGTGAATTTTGCTGAGGCCCTCTTTGGCTCCGATTTCGTCGGTGATGGGTTGTGGAGAAGGCTGCTGCGTAAAACGTTCAATTTTAACACCACCCTGTCCGCCATTGTTCCGACACTGTTGTACTATGTGGAAAATGCTGAAGTTTGCATGGACAAGCATACCACCCGGTTTATTATTTTATTTTGGCATTTTAGTCACTACAACACCTTCACTCTGCTACATAACAGCTGAAAAATTGATACACGTGGGCGTACTGTCTTGTTGCTCTGTGAAACCTGGTTTAACAGACGTCGCTGTCTGCACGTTGTTTAGATGGAAACGGATCAGCCTTAGTATTGTGTACTTCAAATAGATCAAGCACGCCCTTGAAACGCTTCACTATTATAAACATAGAAATGCGTTGTGATTTTATTAACTTCGAATATTCAAACTTCAACGGGCGTGTTATTACTGTAATTTTACTTTTCTAACAACATAACTCTAGAAAACGTAAGGCTGTGGAAGGCAGTTTCGGTAAGATTTGTTTAATAGCTGTTTTAACTATTTTTTGTGAAAAGATTTCCGAATCTTGGATCTTCATACACTATCTAAGGCAAGAATTCTATTAAATTCAATTCAATTAATGATTGCCAAATTTACACACCAGTGAACATCTGCCATAGAATTATATTTATTTTCACAACGAAAAGATTAAGCTACAAAAATAAAATAAAATAAAATAGCTCCGATAATTATGCAGTTATTAAGATAGTAAATTATGCGAACAAGAGAACATGCATTTTTAAATTGCACACTTTAACTGTGCGTGATATTTGAGGATAGAAATTTGGAAAAGAATACTTGTACTTTCTGGAAAAATAAGTTATTTGTAATATACGTATGGTAAAACAATTATAAACTGCAATAAAGGAAATACGAAAAAGTACTCGTACACCTATAATAAACATTTCAATTTCGTCAGGTAGAAGTAAGAGAAACATGAAGCAGTGTCACATGTACACCACGTGAAAGAGTTTGGTTCGTATGGCGTGATATTTTATCAATGTTGAAACCGGATATAGTAGTAGATTTCTACCAGTTCTGGTTTTAGTAGACAAATTAGAGTGAAGATGAAATGTATTCTTGGGACACTTAATTGATTGTAGGAAACTGCTTCTCGCTACCTATCACCGTTTTGGCTCTACAGTGATCAGCCTAAAAACCCGAAATAGTTAATTTGTACCACTTCCGGTTTAACTGTCACCTCTACCAACAATAGATACCCGTTGTCACTATTAGAAGAACACAAATAACAATATAAATCCATTGTCACTATTAGGAGAACACTAATAATAGATCCCGTTGTCACTATTAAGAGAACACAAATAACAGTAGATACCCGTTGGCACTGTTAAGAGAACACAAACAACAATATATATCTGTTGTCACTATTAGAAGAACAGAAACCTTAGTCACCCTTAGTTTCATAATGAAAAGCTAATGAGGATTTACCTCAGGATCAGTCTCACCGTAATAGGTAGCGTTGTTGTCGTATAGCACCCCAATTTTTAGATCATCATCATCATAAATATTCAGCCACTATTGGCAGGTGACGTGCTGCAACTCAGAAGCTTCCATGCCTCAGTTTTCAGCCAATCCTTCGGTCTTTACGTACAATTTTTCTGTTTTAATACAATCTAGTGTACTCTTTTCGCCCCTCCCTCTTTTTCGTGTTACCATGCCATCTAACACGACCATCATGATACAATTCCTTCTCAGCCAACGTCCCAACCAATTTATCTTCCTATTTACATCTAAATTTGTACTTTTGTCCCTTACTATTCCTAACACTTCCTCATTCGTTTCCCGTTCGACTTAGCCCTAATTCTTCACACTTACATTTCGAAAGATTCTAGTCTTTTTGCATAATATCCAAGTTCCTACCTCATAGACAATAATACTCCACTCAAAATATTTTACGAGTCTTTTTCCTAACCATATTCGAGGACCCACAAAATAGACTTTTCTTCTTCCTAAAGGATTTTTTTGGCATTCCTATTCTTGCTTCTATTTCAAGTTCACGCTTCATGTAATCAGTGATCGAAGACTAGTCATCTGTTCTATTTTCTCCCATCCTACTTTTATATTTGACACCGACCACTTCTTTCCAATCACCATGGTCATTGTTTTTATATTCTTCACACCCGTTCTTCAAGTTTTCCACCATTTTATTAATTTTCTTTTCAAACTCCACAACAACGTTATATACCGAATCATTCACACTGTGGCATCTTTAGCAACATTCTAAAAAATCTAATAGCGCTCAAGATCAAATACTGCTTTCCCATATGGGCCATGGCCGCACCTACACATCTCTCTAGATTTTATTCTGTTCTTAATTTCTTTATTGTAATAGTACGCTTTTGTCTTCCCGCACTTCGAATATTATCTAGGGAGGAACTCTTGCGACATCTTAATATCCAGACTTCATAAGTTCGCAGACGGGTCATTCCATATCAAATTATCCACAGAAACAGGCACTCTGCACCCGACCATCTCAGAATTGAATGGAAATTGGTAGACTGATAGATTATTGGATCCTGATTCCAACGAGCCCAACGGTTTTGAAATCCGTCCACTTGTTCAAGCTTATTAGCTTTTGAAATTTAAGCTTAAACTGCAAAAAAGCAGTCGCGAATCGCGTTTTTTGCTTCAAGGTCATAGAGGAAAATGGGTATAACTTCCTTTGTAATAAAGATAGAGCCATGATTTTTTTTTTATTTTGAACATGTAATTTACTTTCAGGTAAAAAAAAAAAAAAAAAAAAAATTGGTAATTCCTTCAATGGAATTTATTATGAGTGCTAATGCACAAAAAAAGGAGAGTTGAAAAAGACTAACGTTTTTTAATCTTTAAGTTCCCATAACTCATGAGCCCCACTTCCAATTTTTATGAATTTTTTTTAAAAGATAGCTGACAACAAGTACAATAATCTCAATGAAAAAAATTGATGGTATCTCTAAAGGAACACACAGAAAAAAATAAAATTTTCTAAATTCAGAATTCCAATCAGAGAAAAGCCAATAGCATACAAAATCCTTACAATTTTTGCTACCAAAACAGCATGTTTGCAATGTGTGTGAAGAAAATGTTAGAGCATGTCTTCATTAGGAGAGGTTCCATTAGGAGAACTGTTCTCCAGGAATAGGTCCCAAATAAAGAAATATAGTGTTAGGAATTAAGCTTATGGGATGTAAATCAATGCTAGACCACCAGTATTATTAATTCATTATTTAAAGCACTTCTATTTTAAAAATTCACATAACTCTAACCTGAAATTTCTTCATAACATAGTTAATGGGAACTTACGATCGGAAATCTACTTCAAGAACTACCCTTACGTATCCTTTCCGCAAAACCCGGAATACCCACCTATTCCATATTGCCTGCCCTAGGTTAACAATTATACAGTGCTCTTTTTCACAGAATACCGAACTATTATAATTATCTACAATTGATGTGGACATTTTTTCGAGCTACCCGGGTTTGACAGAGCAATTAAACGCATGCTGGTCAAATATTACTTTGTACTCTTTGTTGACATTATTGGTGTTATTGTTGTTGATATTTATTTTTGTTTTTCTCTTTTTTTCTGCTTGTTAACATTTCCCTGTGTAAAATGGCAAAATTATGCTGTATCTGGGAATTGGTTCAATAAATAAACAAATAAAATTCTACCACCTAACGAAACACTGTTTTGATTATGTAAACTCTCTTTCACTGTCTCTTCTAGATAGATATTAAATAATGTCGTGAGAGAGAGAACATCCTTGTGGAACTCTCCCTCCAATTGCAATTTCATCTGTCATTTCTTCTCATATTCTAACACTTACTTGTTTGTTCATCAAGTTTCTTATGAGTCTTCGATCTTCTCAATTCCAACGCAGCCTTCTTTAGATTTCCCCTCAACAATTCCCAATTCACCTGATCGAAAGCCTTTTCTAGATCAATAAATACAACATACACGCTTTTTCCCTTTTCCTACACATTCATAATCGATTACTCTTAATAAGCCAATTGTATCTCTTGTGCATTTATCTCTCCTAAACCTGAACTGTTCCTCCTCAACCTCTTCATGTGTTCTCCTTCAATTTTTAAGTTTACACAAAAAATTAACTTTCTCGAATATTACGCATGAGGATTTACTCACCTATGTCATTTTCTTCAGCTTGATGAGATCTATCATTTAGTATATGCTTCAACTTTTGGCACTTCTTTTTTCGTTAAACGACAACAATATCGTAGAATTTCGTAGTTATTTTTTATTGCTTGTATTAATTTGTATTTGCAAGCTTCTTTTCTATTGTAGATCCATTGACTCACGCATCAACCATATCTCCGAAATTACTAGGCGTAAAACCTTGACATTTTTTATAAACGTTCTCTTGCACTTTAAGCTTTAGACAAGACACTGTTCTGCGAAATGTGATCCCTAAGAGAGATAAGGAAGCTTGAATTTTTTCACTTCAAGCTGTATATAAGATAATATTTTGCGAAATACGGCCCCTAAGGAGGGAGGGAGAATATAGGGGCTTGAATGATTTTTTCCGTTCGCCAGATTTCCGAAACTATTTGGTAAGGGATCTTGAATTATTTTTTTAATGCAGTCGCATGGGGAAAGAGAGGTTCGAATACTTTTTGCCATTATGCAGATCTCAGAAGCTATTAGGCTTAAAACCTAGAAAGTTTGAAGATAAATATTTTTCATGTAATGATGAAGTAAACAATGTTTACGGGTCGAAAAGACGGCCTTGAACATTTTCTTCGACTTTTACCAGATCTTCCGAACTCTTGGCCGTAAAAACTTGAAATTTTGTACAAATGTTCTCTTTGAACCTTAGGCCGGAGGTGATGTAGAATGTTAGGAAATGGTATCCCTACAAGGAAGAAAAGAACCTTCAACTTCTATCAGATCTTCAGAACTCCTAGGTGCAAAATTTGAAATTTTAGACAAATGTGTTCATTGAATTCTGGGCTGAGGATAGGATGGAGTTTTACGGAAAGTAAATCTAAGAAAGGAGGCTTGAATTGATTTTCCGATGTTCAGCAGATCTCCAGAACAATTGGGCGTAAGTAACTGAAATTTTCTAAAAATGTTTTCTCCTACTGGATAAGATATGAATTTCTGTGGATAAGATATACATTTCTGAAATTCGAAAACTAAGAAGGCGGAAAATTAGGATAAACCTATTCTTGGTCTAGGAAGTTGAAGTTTTCTAAGACAGAGCTACTCTGAGGCAAACATAGGTTTGCAGAAAAGTTTTACATTATTATTACATATTTTTGTAAAAAAAAATCTTCAACATACAGCCATGAAATTTGTATATATTCTGATATACATAATGTGAATATCTCATACAATAAGACAGTTTGGCTATCGACACTGGGAAAAGACTTAAGGTTGATTTTTGGAAAAATCAGTTTGAGGGATATAAATTTTGAGTAATAAATCCACGAAACGGAGAAAATCTTCCGATTTCAGGTGTAAAAAAGCGATTTTTCAGTAACTTTGATAAGATAGGCTCTGAAAAATATTAATTTCGGGATGACGGAAATTGACTAAAAATTTGCCTAACGATTTATATGGTTTTGAGTGAATCACGACGCTCCTTATCTCTACACCAAAAAGGTGGTAGACTCTATTCCTAGGGCCGACGAAAGAGAAAGGCTTGGCCCTTGGTCCTACAAGATCTGATTTCTCTCCATGATAACGTTGCAGAATTTTGTAGTTACGATGAACTTTTCCATAGCATCTCTGCTTGCGGTCTTGAAAAATTAGCTTTTCGACGGATCTTCACACATCAACTTCTCGCTATCACAACACCGTCACTCCTTCTTCAAAAATCTTGATTCTTGGTTTTCAAACCCCCGGAAGCCAAACTATGGTATTGACAATGAAGAAATTAATTAATGTCCTTGGAACAGTTGAATGACCTAATCATACGTCAAAGGAATGCGATAGGAAATATAGTCGTCAGTGTTTATTTTAATTAGATTACAAATTGTGAAAAATGATTGTAGAAATAATGAACATATTTCTCTGTCTCTGTTATTAACAGTAACAAGGTGTTTCAAAAGTAAATGGTAATTATTCAATTCAATATCTAAATCTTTATATTAATCTTTCAATCCTTCCTTCACAATCATCTGGACGGAAAGACAGACGGACGTCCTAAAATATTCTTTTTCGGCCTAAGAACTATAAAACTCCGTGTAAATCTCCATTTATTTCACGACCTCATGACCTTTTCTTTACTCCTAATTGTCAAGAAAGTTTTAAGAAATTGTATAAATAATGTAAATAGTGTATTATCTATCTAATCTCAACACTACATATAGATTGACTATCAAACCGGTGCTAAGTGCCAAAATGAAAGTGTTCAGTAAAAAGCCCAGATTTTACTTAAGAACTGGTGGTATATAGGCCCCGCGCATTGTTCTAGCAATTATTTGAACTACTTCTACAGTGAACTACTTCTAGATAGCCCGGTTTTAATTGAGCAGTGTTAGGCCACATTTTAACATTAAACCGAACTTTTCCATTTTTAGCACTTAGCACGGATTTTATTTTCAGTCTACATATATAAAATCTATCTTATTTTATGTATGTTCTGTAAATATGCAACAGCAAATAGGAAAGAATTGTCTTTCATCACATGCACAGATTGCCATATACCTGTTATAAAAAATAGTCGAACATTTCCGAACGTATGCCGTTTTATTTTTTATTTAATTATTTAGGTTTATTTTTATTTTTATTTTTATTTTTATGGTTAGAAATTTCGAAAAATTGCAATCTGTGAAAGATCTGACGAAGACATCGTATGAAAGATTGTCTGGACAGCGACAGGGGCGGATCCAAGGGGGGGGGGCGATCGGGGCGATCGCCCCCCCCCCCAGAAGAGGAAACTTTCTTCTTATATATATATACGATCCATCCCAGAGTTTGGAGCCCTTAAAAGTAGCATTATGACAACCCACGCCCCCCCCCCAGAAGTCGGTCCTGGATCCGCCCCTGGACAGCGATGGAGCTACTATGCCACAAGAAGCCCGCACTGGTCGTCTAAAGGACATTTAGTTAGCGATGAACATTCAACATAAGAAAACAGAGAATCTGATATTTTCTGAACTTCATTTTACTAAAACTAATATTGAAATTGGACCCTTTTATAATGTCATGTGAAACAGTTCAGGTTTTTTTAAAGCTAACTATTGGAATCCTAAGCATTAAATTATGATGTGTGCCCTATAACTTGTCTAAACGATGAAGTAAATACGTAAACTTCCAGCGATATGTCTTTAAGAAAAGTTACCTTTTTTCCCATTTTTTAAAAAGCAATTTATATTCAAATTTTAGGGACATTTCCAAAGTGTTCTATCTTTTATTAATCATTCTCATCCCCACTTCGCTATTTACGGTCTTATGTACTTACAATGTTGTTCTTACTTTTGTTATGCAATCATATATACAAGGGAAGGGGGGGGGGGTCCGAAAATAAATTTCCTCAGGTGACTGTGGGCAGAGGTGGGAATGCAAGACCAAAAAAAGCATGTGACATTAAAGATCAGACTGTCCAAAATCATTGTCGCATGTCTATAAATATGTTGTTGTAAGAATATAATTTGATAACGAATTCGCCCGGTATTTCTTATAATGTTACTATATGTATAATCGGCAAAGACATGTATGTGACAAATTTCATGTCAAAAGAGCAGTAAATAAGAACAATAACACAAAAATAAAACTTTCTTGTCCATTTAGCAACATTTTGTTTTACTCACTCTAATTTTCGTATTTATAAATCTTTTCCTATGAAATTTACCACAAATAAACATTTCCCGATTATACACATAGTATCAGTATTAAAAGTACCCTGCAAAATCATTATCGACTTATATTCTTACAAGAAGACAGTTATAGATATGCGACAATCATTTTGGACATGAGTGTACCTTTATTTTTCCACATGAGTACCACGTACATTGAGATATTCGTCATTCTTGTCTATAAACTTCAAAAATTCTTCCAGGAAAAATTCAGGGCTCTGCATACGGAAGAAGCGTCGAACAGCTACTGTGACCTTGCCATTGTTTCCAAAGCGCCTTTCGCCACCCTGACATTTTCGTGTACGTCCTTCCAGGTCTCGGTGTGACCAACACTTGCTGCCGACCCTCACTGAATTGGCGACACCATCTCCGCACCATTTGTTTCTACATTACCATCAGGCCCATAGACTTCCACGAGGCGGTTATGGATTTCTGCTGCCGATATGCCACGTGCCGATTCATAGCAGACAACCGCTCGCACATCCTCCTTTGACCACGACATCAAAACGCGCTTTCTTTCTATAGCTACTAGGCTCAGACTGAAAGACTCGTCTCCGCTTTACGCAGGCGCTGTGACAGCGTCATATACAGGGTCGCGGGCGAACGATACCCACTTGTGTCTGGGTGTCTTGCGTGTGCAACCGCTGTCGTGTTTTCCCCTTTGCTGTTCGCTTTCCTGGGGGAAACTTATTTTCGGACTCCTCCTCGTAAAATGTAGTCCCATGAATGTTACCTTGCAGGGTCATACAAATTACAGTTCTGTAACTGTCTCTGGATATCTTTTGAAAAGAAGAAAACATATACTCTATTGGAAAAAGACGAAAAGGAACATATCCGAGAGAAAGTGTACATTTACAGGTTTTAAATACTGTAGACAAACTTTGAACGGAATTACATCACGACTAACACTAAGGAATACTACCACTAGTTTCTTTTTTTTTTTTTTTCTGAAAAATTATACTTCTCGCATTGTTTTGCTCTAACTCAGCGAACTAGCTATGGAACACTGAAAACAAATTTGATAACGTTGTTGATAAATCTCCTTGAATGTTCACGAGAGTTAATTTTCAAAAATGGTGGAAATTATGTAAATATATTATTCACAAAAATTATGACACAATTTTTGTAACGTCACTTAGTGAAGTGAAAACAAAAAAAAAAAAAAATCTTATTAGTTTCTGATATCTGTTACTGAAGTTCCCCACCAAATACAATCAGTATAATGTGAAAAGAAATACAGTGAAGAAACAAAAAATATTTTGTAGAATTTATCAAAATGTTTAAATATACATATATTCGAACTGGAAGTATCAATTAATAATCTCTTCTAATATTCCATGTGACACTTCTTTCTCCCTTAGATAATAACTTTAGTCGAGCCCGATTCTAACTTCAATTTGCACTTGGTTAACATGATCTTCACATTCGAAAGAAAAATGAAAAAAGCAAAGGAACATAATAGCTGAAAGTTTATTTTTTTTCGTATATAAAAACTTATAACTCAGTTGGTTAATTTTAGGGACAGAATATTTTTTTATTATTATTATTGGCGTGGATTTTATACACTGTATATAAAATGAATATTTGATTTTTTTTTAGGGTGTCATTCTTCATGGCCATACCAGCTTTAACATATTCCATACCACGAATTGTTCTGGGACTCGGTTAAAAGGGATCTAAAGGAAACACATCGTTGTGATTCAAAACGTTACAGCTATTGAAGATATAGAAGAGGATTCAGAAAGCAGTTACAGCGAAGGCAGAATTTTTGCTTCTGTGAAATAACAGATAAAGTTGATAAAAGAGCAGGATGATATGTGACGAAGCAAGGCGTAATGAATCCATTTAAATGAAAATATTGTGGGAATGATGAATTATTTAAGGTAACAAATGAAGCTCTTCTTCCTTGGACGAAGTTCCACTTCTTTTAATTGTGATACGACCAGGGTAAATTAGAGGAACAAACTTTACATTAAAAAAAAAAAAAAAAGACAATATTCGGTTACCTTTATCAGCAATTATTTGCTTTCTTGCTTCTTTCAATTAAAATACCTCTTGTTCTATATTTCAAGCTGTTGCACAGTATGGCTTGTACTTAATTGACGAAGAGGAGTATTCTTGAAATATGAAATAAGTGTGCCAGTGTTTCTAGTGTTGACCAGCTAATCAATGCAAAGTCTTTTAGGGGAATAACAAGACAATATTGTTTCTCTTGTTTTTTTCACGAAGCATGTTCTTTAAAATATTCGGAGTTTAAATAAACTCAAGTTGAAACCGAAAAATACAAAACAAGTTTTCTATAAGTGATTAATGATGGTCTTCATCAACTCTTTACAAACTTTCAATAATTAAAAGTGATTAGCTGACTATGTAGTGATATTTCAATCTACAATACGATCGAAATTTTATGGATTTTAGTAATAAACTACAGTGCTAAAATGAACCAAAATAGTACTTATATTTGAGACTGGAATATGTTTTGTGTGAAGTGTAAAACACTTAAGAATGTTTCATCATGTAATTTTAACATTGTATGTACATTTACGTGCGTAGAAAAAAAAAATTCCCTAACGTAATTTTGTATAAATTGCGTGTTATCTAATGGACAAAACCAAACGTTGACAAACAAATCTACAAAATATGCGCACAATAAATGAGTTTCAAAAAAGTAAATACATCATATATACATAAATACAGCATATATCATGACACTTTTGTTTTTCTAAAAAAGACAAAAAGATATAATCCTGAGACGATTTTATTTTTCTAATATGAACATAATTTTAATTCTTTTTTAAAAAAAAGAAAAAAGAAAACTTTGATTGTTTCTATATGATTTGTGCAATGAATATTGTTGATACCATGATTTCTTTTAAAGTTGTGTTTTTTTACCTTGAATTGACATCACAAATGATGTTTTTATTTTATTGATTTTTTTGAAAGCCTTTCTTGTTAATTGTTACTTTTTAAATGAGGTTTGTTAATCCTCAGTAGTTGTGATTTTTTTTTTACAAAAAACAGAAAACAAAGAAAAAATATTATTTATTTATTGTTATCTGTATGTTGTAGTTTACCATATGTTGTAAAAAAAATGTACACAATAAAATGGTAAGAAAAATTTGATAAATATTTATATTTACTTGACAGGATTGGCATCTTATAATTTTGTTTTTCGCCATGGATTGATATAAAATATACAGATTAAGAGTAAAGTTCTGCTTTTACTAACTCGACTTGGTCGCACGGCTAATCGACTTTCTGCAGTCGTTGCTAAATCGAATCCGATCATTGGACCCTGTTTAATTATTTCAATCAAAATTGAATGCTGCTTCTCGACTATCTCTCTTTTGGTCGATTTGGAAATCGACCGGAAATTTAAAATGCGTTCCAGAGAAGAGCTATTCCAGCAATATGCCATGCTATATCTGAATTACTTATTTTAGTGACTTTACGATTGTATGTTATCCTATTACTTTTTCTTTTTCTTTCCTCATCTTAGTCCATAGTTCGACAATTGTCATTTTAAAGTTAATTTGCTTTATGATCGCTTTAGGAGTTTGGCTCCCCTAGCCGCAATGTTCTGGTAAAAATCATTCTTTATATTCCATAAACACTCAATTTTGTCTCATATCACATCTTATTTCCGAAAAGGACCATTAATTTTAAAACACTTGTGATCGGAATCACGCTATACTTTGCTGTCTTCCACCGAGTGTTTTCCATCTACAGGTATTTTAACTAGAAGATCTAGCCAAGTGTATTGGCCAATCAGATAGAATCGATCCCAGAAAACAGAAACTCTTTTAATATACTTGACAGTCAATATTTCGCGTTCGATCAGTAGGTGATTCAGTCGAAGGTCTGTTTACAATCAACTGAGCCAGAAGTGACGTCATTTCAAATCATTCGACCACAAATCAATTAAGAAAACGCCCCTTTAAGCGTAACAGTAGTCGTCTGCCTTTAATGTATCGCTATTTCTTTCAGCTTACTTGTAGATAGTATTTACCTATAATAACAAAAATGTTGAAAATTTTAGATTACTATCGACACTTTACGACAATAACTGTTTTGTATATGTATTAGATCATTTTACTTTGGTTAGGCATCAAGGTGTCACGAAAATGGAATGAACATCCAATTAGAATCAACAAAGTAACATCATATTTTGCATGAAGCTGGGGAAGACGTGCATTTCCCCATCTGTCTCAAGTTATGATATTTATTTGTAGTGGTCTCTAAAATATGGATGTTTGTAATGCTGTAACATCATTAGTTTGCAACACTCAATAATAAATCTAGTATTGTAAGTTTTTAACATGTAGATTTGACATGTAGACTTGATACAAGGATAAGTCATAAGTCTTGCAATATTCTGGTATACAACATACCTATATTTATTACGGTACAATAAAACAGGTTAACATTCAAAGTATAGCCCTTTGTGTTGGACTGTCTGTAACCACCTTCCTGACAGTTCCTCGATTCCACAGTGATGCTATGTCTTGTTCTTACAGACAAAGAAGGCAGTCACTGCTGTTTTCACTTCCTGCTGGTTGGTGAAACATCGTGATTTCAGCAAGTTCGCCATGGAGCGAAACATGAACTAATCCGAAGGGGCAAGGTCAGGACTATATCAGTTTGATGCCATCAAATTCATGAAGTTTTTGTTGTGTGTTTCGAGCCGAGTGTGGTTTTGTGTTAGCCTGTTGCTTTCAGTTCACCAATGCAGGATATTTTTGGTGTAGTGCAGGCTCCAACTGTTTGGAATAAAATTCGACATTGATGCTGATGGTACGACCGTTATGAACGAACTCGAATTGAGTTACCCGCTCATGGTTCCACCATATATAGAGTATGACTGTATGCTTGAAACGGTCCTGCTTGGCAACCAGTTCTGGAAGTCTGGTAAACCACTGTTTTTGCATATTCGGATTAAAAAAACTGGTTTTAAGCAGAAAGATTTCCTGACTTTCCATATCTCTCTATAGAAATTTCTTGTCTACAGGAAATTTCTATAGAATCGACTTTCTCCTCTCCCTACGTGGTAATTTTCCTTTGATATCAAACTCATATATTCATTACATACTCAATGTAGTTGTTATACATATTCATTGCATACTCCATATTAATTAAATTTTGATTATAATAAAGACGGCAACATATATCACAATGCATAACTATGCAAGAAAAAATAGATATTTAGCACAATCGTGCTCAGCATCTTGTCAAAGTTTTAATCAGCGCCATTGTTTTCAATACTCTAAAGCTTTTTTCTCCTTCAGTTCTTTAATTTCTGCATCAATTACACTATTTTTCATTTTCTTGAAGTACACGTTTACTATCTTCTTCTAATTCCTTGAGCATTGAATCCAATGTCCTTTCCGCAGCTTTCTTCTGTTCTTGTTCATTCCTCTTTACTTTTCCCTGGTACAGATTTCTTCATAGCATCACTGTGCATTTGAAACTAATCCAGCATCTTCCTTGAGATCTCGACATTCTGGACTCCACCTGCTTCTAGGATGCTGTCGTACACTTGACGCTGTGCCATAACTGTTTTCTCCATCATGTTCTCTATTAACAAAGACTTATTAATGGAAGAACCACCGTCGACAGTTGTGTTGCCTTGAGAGAAAATCAAACAGATCTTTACAACATGTCATAACTGTTTCAAATCCTCCTTGTTCATGAGAAAGTTCCAGAAGGTAATATCCAGTCCTTCTTCACCACAAGACTGAAAGATTTCCTTAAGCTCCTTTACTCCCAGATTTCTGAATAAGAGATGCTGTTTCTTGGAATTTTCAGCTACTACAACAAGGATGTTAGTATTGTGCATCACTTGGAGAAGTATGGAAAATCTCTTCTTTCCAGTCATAGGGAATCTCTGGAGAAGTCAGGGCTCAAAGATGACAAAGTTCTTATGGCCTTGTGCTTTAGAGGACTTCTTTCTTACAGTTTTCTTATCACTGAGCATAACACGCTACGATACTGGTGCAGAAATTCAAGTTTCTCCTTCCTCACTGTCAAAGGCTGAAAGAGACGATTTGCTGCAAATCCTATATTAATATTCTTGCCTACTATTAGGTTGTACGATTTGCTAGCATACAATGGAATGATGTGCCCTCAATTTTCATTACATCTGATTTCACAAAGTGGATCATAAGATCTCTCAGAACCTGAAGAGTACCGATAAGAAGATATTGGCTTTGATGTTTAGAACTTTTGGAGAAAAGACTCGCACTCTTCGGAAAGCAGCTTACAAAAGGGTAACTTACACTTTACAAATGGATCACTTCAGCCTTTTACAATGTTTTCGATTTTGGCAGCTTTGCTTCATTTAGGAACTTCAACACATGGTCCTAAATTTTCAGTGCTCTTTGAAGAACAGTCCACATTTTCCAGCCACCTCACGCCACGAAGAGTAGATATTAAGAACACCCTGTCACTTCAATGAACAATCCTCTACGGTCTATGAGTCACTGAACAGGTTCCAGAGGGATTGCAATATGCAAGGTATCTCCCAGCCAACAGAATCAGTACAATTTTTCACTGTACCATTCACAATGTGTAAACTACATGTATCTAGGTTGACCACCTACAGTGTTCATCACTGTTTACAGAGCTAATATGTTCCTACAGACTTGAAATACATTTTAAATTAACATTAAGACCACTCGTACAAGGTTCAAAAGCGGCAGAAGGGAAATACCTTCAATAAAAACTCGTAACAAGACTGGCTGTGCTTTTGTTAAGAAATTCACTATTCAAATAACGTGTCACGACTTTCTACTGTTAATTGTTCCAAAACCTATCAAGTCCATGTGTCCTCTTTAGACAACTTTGTTCAAAGCTTCATCAAAACAAATGACGAAGAAATTGCAGATTTTGAACCGGTCCATTAATTGCTGTTGGAAGTATGAAGTTAAACCGTAATGAACTACATATGAGGCCTTATCTAGTTCTAGCAAAAACACATGGGCAGTGTGACTGGAAACGTTAACTTAAACAGTTTTTAAATCCTAGGAGGAGTTAAAAGACTACTTATTGTGCACAATTTGAAGAGCCCACAATCTCTTGCACCTCATCTTTCAGAATAAAACTGTCCAAAGTGCTCTTCTGAATTCCAGCAGGTCTTCAAGTATCAATAGTAGATACTTAGTCTTAATGTAACAGATTTATTCATAAACGCAGCCTTGAAAGAACTCCTGATGAAGAAGATGAAGCTAGAACTTCACAAGAGGTTAGTGCTGAACGTTTATCCACAAGTAGGGTCATTGAATACTGCTGCTTCAAATTTTGTACGATTTTCACATGAGTTGGTCCTTTTGCATGAGACGTTAAGGCTTACTTCCCCATGTTACTCAACTTCAGTGTTTTCCTACGCACTTTACAATAAGCATCTTATCCAGCCCATGTATAGAGGCAACTCATGAATAAAACTCAGGGTATTTGAACTCAAATTCTTGGATAATCTTCTTGGACACCTTTTTGTTGCACTAATGTAAATTAATTCGTATCAAATTTGAGCCTGAAAGTGAAGAAATGTTAAAAATAATCTGATAGACTGAGAATCCAAATATGGACATGTATATTTTTCTAAAGAAAATTCCTTATCAGATGCAATTCTGGGATTTAAAAGAAAATTTTACAATCAAGCAAAAAATTTCCACTCCCCCCCCAAAAAAAAAAGTTGCTCAATTTCTCTTACTTTTTCATGATCGAGGACCAATTTCCCTGACTACCAAAAAACCTCTGATTTTTCAGGTTGTAGGAACACTGAGTCTGTTTCAGGAAATGCACACAACGTGGAATTTTGCAGTAGTTATCGCCACACATCCACTGTTCTTTTGAGTCAACTCATGTGGCAGTTCCTGATGGTTTTCCCGAGTTCATGAAGCTGACGCAGTATACACTGGAGTGGGGAACACCGAGTTGATTTGACAATCATCGTGTACTGGTGGATGGATTTTCCCTCAATGGCGTGTCGTATGACCTCAGAATCTGTCACCCTGAAGCGGTCGGACCTTGGCTGATCTTCGACATTTTTACGAAATTTCTGGAACCAACGAGTTGCTGTGCAGTGGTTTACTGCACCTTCCCCTTTCGCATGACAGATGTTCTGAGTTGCTGCCGGAGCGTTATGCCCAAGTTTGAACTCCTACACTAACAGTTCATGTATCAAACGTTGTTCAGCACTCATCGTCACTGCTACTGAGAAGTGACTCAAGACACTGACGGAATGGCGGCCTTCGTGGTTAATAGTCCGCTTGACACACTCCGCCTTATGCAGAGTCGTTTTGACGTATTATTAGCGTCATACTAAAATACTGACTACTGCAGGAGACTTATCTTAGTATGCTCTAGTATGCCACTAATCGCACTTCAAAACGACTCTGCATAAGGCCCACTATCTCGTGGGCCACTTTAATCTTGTACTTATGGTCAATCACGACGTATACAAGCGCCTGCTGCTTAGTTGTGGAAATACTGCAAGACTTATGCCTCATCTTTAGTGATACGTAGAGCCATTTGAAAAAAAAAATAGGTGATAAAGCTTTATCTCGGAGTGATGAATGACGTTGTTTGATCTTAGTTTTGTGGATATTTAGTTTCAGTTTATTGATATACACATGAAAAAATTTTAGATGAGATATTCCTATATTGAAAAATGAATGACCTCATATCAAAACAACCTTTGTCATTTACTTATTTTCATACAAGAAGTCCATTTCCTTGCATTAGGAACGCTCGCCTGTGATATTCAGAATACGATGGAATCTCAAAATATGAGGGAAAAAAAAAAGACATGAATGTTTCTGATATGAACCTTCAATTGCCTGTGATCAACGATCAAGATTTGGCAGTTAGGAAATACCATATATGTATTAATTATAAATTTGAATCAAACATTTCACAATTCATAATGAGTACTGTACATTTGTTGATCAATCACGGTAGAGTATTATTTGCTGTTTGTGAAGGTTAGTGTCTTTTCAGCACCAGGGCGACATGAGACTTGTACCTACAATTTTAAGATGGAATCTGAACTTCTGTAATGCGTTCAATGCTCTCTTACCGGAAAAATAAAATTGATTTACGTCCCACGGTTATAAGGATACTGTGATGGAAATGAAGCAAGTTGAAGAAGTAGAAAATCCACGCATACGGTGTTTATCAATAATAACGCCCACTTGGTGTGAGCTGGGATCGAACCAGAGGTAAACGCTCTACGATTGAGTCACCGTAGCTCCAGACTCTCCCATCGGAAATCGAACCCGGGCTATGTGCACCAAAGGCATGCGTGAAAACCACTAGATCACTCAGGTGGCCTAGAATATTATTATTATGAAAAGTACGTAGTGTTGCCTTCAAGTGGCTGGAAACTGTATTTCATATCTAACAATTCGCTCCAAAGTTATTGATGTAAATAATACATTGGCAGAGGAGAGTATTTCTTATTTTATTTGAACAAAGTTGTACGGTGGATATATATATATATATATCCATTTGAAACAGGCTTATGTCTAACGTAAGGTAAGGTAAGAAGGTACATATTTCGAGAATTCGGCACGGAGAAGAAATGATGTGGTGAGCAGCACGCTCCGGTTGCCTTTTTCCTCCCAGGTATCCGTTTACGAGATGCTAGATCAACACTCAACTACATTTTGACAAGGATAGAAAAAGAGAACATCGTTCTTCCTCCAGCAGTAATCGAAGGCGGGTCATTCTGTTAGCAGGTACGGACTATGTCGTCGCAGATAACGGCACATACGAGGTGTGCACCAAAAGTTCGTGCAGTTTTTCCGTAAGTTCCGCAGTTTTCAATGTTCGACTTTCATATTTCTGTCAGTTTTCAACAGAACTGGACTGAGAACTGCCTCGAAATGAGTCCTTCAGGGATAGTCGTTGGGAGCAGATTGAATGAGAGATCACTTCGCTGTTTTTATGCTGTAAAAAGACTTCTTGTTCGGGATACCATCTTTTCTTCATTTAGCTGTTGAGGGACATAACGTGAATCGATCTTGACAACTTGAAGAGGTGTGTGAAAATTTTCCCTACTACGCAATGAGAAAATTGTGTAAGGTTACAGAAATCCTCAATGATTAACCTTACGTCCTCCGTGACCAGAGCAATGGTTTTTGAGGTGATTACACAAATTTGGCTTCCAGACCTTGATGATTTTTAGTTAGCAAACGCAGTGCCTCTACAAAAACCCTTCAACTGGCGATAGATATTTTTTTCACAACGTATTACTAGGTATTTCTATGGTAAAATCCGTAATTTCAGGTCAATATCAAAAAAGGCTTTCTTTTCACAGGTTCATATATTAAAAAATGAACACAGAAACTTGAAATTGCACAAGTTAAGCTTTAAAAAATGAAATGAAATCTTTTAAGTT
Organism: Thermobia domestica; assembly: GCF_964235325.1. Lineage (NCBI taxonomy): Eukaryota > Metazoa > Arthropoda > Insecta > Zygentoma > Lepismatidae > Thermobia > Thermobia domestica. The sequence continues at coordinate 258,364,273 of NC_137457.1, read as the reverse complement.
GTATGTCTCACGGTTATGCCGGTTAGGCTAAAGGAGACGGTGATGATGGGAAATGAATGAAATGGTAGAATGAAGAAAGTGGGAGGTAACGGGAGGACCTCGAGAAAACCCATGCACACTGTTCGTCCACCACGAAGTTCACGATCGAACCCAGGACCCCATGCACCAGAGGTGAACGCTCTACCACTGAGCCACCGCGGCCCCAGTTAAACTTTTAAGTCTAAAGTAAATACGTGTCTTTATTATATTAATTTACACTTATTAACTTTTGAACTACGACAAAACCGCACACTTCTGGTACGCACCTCATATTTCTCATTAACTTAGGAGAGCTACGTTCCCTCTATGTAAAACATAAAAGTGTTTTTCCAATTGGTCCATTCATCTTGAATTTATCGCCAACAAAGTACAAGGTGGGGCGTAAGTCACTTGACAAAAAATGCACTTGAAATGAAATATTTACCAACTACGGAACCATGAAATGATTGTAAGTTGCATCATATTGTAACATTAAGTTAGGTTACCTAAATCAAGTATTCAAAGCACCCTCTGCTACCTCGTAAACTATTCAACATTTTTATTTGCAGAGGAGTGGAACGTTCAAACTAAACTTCCACAGTGTCAAGATCACCTTATTACTACCACGCCACAATCAAGATCCAAGGTCTAAAATTTATATACACAACGCATCAATTTCTGAAATGAATTTGTATCAATTTGTGTGATTCAAAGAACATTAACAACTGAACAGAAACTAAGAACTACATTCAGCTTGAAAACCCGAACTTAACAACATTGTGTACAATTTTTCTTACGTCCGGTTCCTATATAATTCCTGTAGCATTCATTGCTACGTCTCTACAACATTTTTTCCTTTTGTTTGTTTATTTTTGTTAGTTACTACACCTATCTTTTCGTTTTCCTGTGCCAGTGTTTATCATCTTGTCATACTTATGGACAACGGCGGATTCACTCTTAGGTTTTCCTTATTCTTTAGTGCCTGATTCCATCCATGTCCGCATCTTTGGATTAATTGTTCGGCTTCCCTCTTTGTTTGAAGCCTAGTTCCATCGGTATTCGCATTTTCCACTTGCCGATTCACGATTCAGCTTCCCTACCCCACCTCCTTCGAAGCCTGGTTCTTGAACCAGCGCCCAGCGGTGTTGGGGATCCTGGAGCATTCACTGCCCCAGGTCACGTTGCCGTAGAGGGCCTCCGTAGTTGACACCTCACTGTGGAGGTATTTCCTGGCCCTTCTGGAGCAATCCAAGACTGGAGGGGTTCCATATCCAGGATATTCCTGCTGTTGTGGTGGTGTACCCCAACCTTGGAAGACTTGCACTTTCTCCTGGTAGTTCCATTGATCATCACATCTGGCCATTCGGAACTTCGATTGCCACCATTGCATCGCCGAATGCTATTTACGAAGAGTAGATAAACAGCATAGTTTAGGCTCCACAGGAGGTAAGCCTAATAGAGAGGTAGATACTCTGGCTGCAAAGGGAAGCTGAATGCTACTTACAAAGCTGAATCGCATACTGAAGGAAACAGACTCCAAGGAAGATGAGAAGCCGAACAGTGAATCTGGCAATGGGACCATAAGTATGATGCATTCAGGCTCCAAAAGAGGGTGGAAAGTTTGTTCCAAAGGAGGGAAGCCAATAAAAACAAGAGAATGGTGAACACTGGTTCCAAGGAAGAAGAAAAAATGAAATGAAATCTTTGAGTTTTACGTCCCACGATTATGCCGGTTAGGCTAAAGGAGACTGTGATTATGAGAAATGAATGAAATGGTGGAATGAAGAAAGTGGGAGGAAACGGGAGAACCCCGAGAAAACCCACGCACACGGTGTTTGTCCGCCACAAAGTTCACTTGGCGGGGGCTGGGATTGAACCCGGCACCCCAAGCACCAGAGATGAACGCTCTACCACTGAGCCACCGCCGCCCCAGAAGAAGAAGAAGAAAAAAGAGTTAACAAAAAAGGGGGTGGAGGAAGAAGTTGACTGGAATAGTTTAGGGTGTAGTTGTGGTCAAGTTTGAACGCAATGCCCCTTTCACAAATAAGCGAACAGATTTCCAACTCTATACCCTCCATACTTTCAAGTGCAAATTGCATTAGTACTACATCACTAATGTTGTTGGATGATGATTTTTCAAGTTGAGATATATTAAGTTTTCGTGAATCCTCTAGATCCATAATTGAGAAGAAAAAAATGTTTCATTTTATCTCAGATTAAAAAAAAAAGTCCATTGGGCTGAGATCTTGGTGATCATTGTCATATAACTACCACTTTTGAGATACGAAGACACATTAGCAAAATACTGATTTCTTACCAATAAATCCTCTCGTGGGGAAATCAAACACATTCCACACGTGTCGGAATAACAAACTAGTTCCGTCTTCAGTGGTAAGGAAACAAGGTTAAAAAACGGTTGAAAAAAAAGTTTGGAAAAAGGAATATATACCACTGAATAGATGAATATTACAAGAAGAATGCTAAAATACCACGAGCAGAGCACGGTGAGAAAGAATGTGCTGAGTTGAAGGAAGCGCAATGTCTATGTTACGTCACTATTGCCAGACCCAAAATACGCATCAAAAGTAGGTAACCAGCTTCTATCAATGTTGCCAAAATCCAGATTTAAAGCTGGTTTATATTTGTGTGATCTGCATCTTTGATTAAACCACAGTGCAAGCCCTTAAAATAGGTATTCCCAAAGAAGTAAAAACATGGATAGGAATCTCTTACTTCCCACAATTATCGACAAAAATTCAACGAATTCTTGCAAAGCATAACATATCTGCTTCCAGTATCCTCGCGAAAAGTTTAGAAAAACATCTTATCGGATTTAAAAGTTATTTTGATGATCCACTAAATAAGTCTGGTATTTGCCTTTGGTGTGGGAGACCCAGGTTCGATTCCCGGCGGGAGCTATGTGGTTCAGATTCCACGTTAATCAATAGGTCCTGTCTCGTATAGCTTCGCTGCTGAAAAAGGTGTTAAACTCAAAATAAACCCCATTCTCTCTCAAATCTCTATTTGAAACGGAACTGACAAGATTTTTTTTTTTTTTTTTTAGTCTAAGATTACTGTTCATGTCATTTCTTTTTTTTTTTTTTGGTAACTATTCACTTGCATTTATTATCTGTCGCCTTTCGGTTAACAAGGCGTAAATAGTAAGGCACTAACTACAGATTTTTATAGATTTCCTCGGTAAACTATCTCTACTTTTGACTTACAGTACAATAATAAAAAATATTTTAAACTTTCTTGTCCATTTGGTTAAGAAAAGGACGCAGAGAGTTTGGCTACGGATATATAATTTGAAGTACTCACCAGCTACCTCTATAAAAAATTGTTGCGGAAGTACCACAGGATTCTGAAACATGGATATTTGAATAGCACACATACTAGTTCCTAAGTGAAGTCTTGGCCCGACTACTGTAGGTCCCGTAGTAATGGAGCTATGGACCTTTCAACTTCATTTTTTCAAGTTTTCGGCAGCGTATAACTCCGAAAGGAAGCATTTGTGCACCCAGGTTGGTGTATACTTTTTGTCTTATCTTGGCGTCAGGAATCACCTCCCAAACGTTGTCGGTGTTGTTTTGAAACACCCTGTATAAAAATAAATAAAACTCAACTTTTGAACCACCGGATAGATAGATCTTAATCAAATTTTCAGCACAAATGAGGTTCGGGCCTGTAATGACTTATTTTTTTACTTTGACTGTGCAACTTAGGGAGGGGAGTAGGAATAAATAAATAAATAAATAAAAATGAAAGTAACTGTCTTTCTGACTTCATCACTCTTCAACCACTCAACCGATCTCGAGATTTTCATCATAGATGAGGTTTACACCTGAGATGGTTTTGTCATATTACTTTGACGGTGCATCTTAGGGGAGGAAGAACATCTATAAATGATTGAAAAATGGCCGATATTAGTGTCTAATCCATAGTTTTTGGGGTCGCTGAGATGAATAGTGACACTTCCGATCTCGTTTAAAATCAAATTCAGCCCCGCAACTTGGGGGAGGGAGAGATATATAAAAATGATAGAAAATGACCGATATTAGTGTCGAATCCAGAAGTTTTCGGGATCGCTGAAATGAGCAGTGATCTTTCCAATGTTGATTAAATTGAGGCCACTAAAAAACGAAAACAGCATATTTCACGGGTACCTAACACATGAGATACGGAGTTGTATATTTAAATTTTCATTTTAACCCAGCGAAGCTAGTTAGGAATAATACATAAGACAACTAATTTATAAAAATTCATATTTAATTCTGTTTTGATGATTTGAAAGAAGTATTTACAGCATGCTGTTTGAATGAAATCAAGTACACAAAATAATTGAAACAATCTCATTCTGAGGTAAATAAAATATTTTTTCTTTCTTTTTTTTTTTGATGATAAGACTTTCTAATTAAAAGAATTGAAGGAACATTTCACACATTTTGACATAAATAAAACAATATATACATAGAATATATAAACAAGATAATGTAAACATGTGAAAAAAAAACACAGATACAATGGCAGTTATCCGCTGGTTATGATGGTTCGCTTTCGCTTTTCCATTATTTACGCAACTGTACAATTTAAATCTCTACTTAATAATAATAGCTCTTCATTTAAGAGTTCATTGCACTATAAACTTTACGTATATGGCATTATATTATATTATATGTATATATAATTGGCACTAGATTTGTATGTTATGAGACCATCAAGGCACATTGTTTTTCAGTAATTAAAACTCAGAAATTCTATAATTATCACACAAGTAGTACAATGACTGATTCATCAAGGCACATCAAGTTAAAAAGTGTAGAAAATAAAATTTCTGAATATCACATTGGCAAAACCACATCATTATGCCAACTTAAGCTATAAGTTTAAAATTGACACCAACAATTGTTTTGAGCAAATTCAGATCATTAAAATAATTACTTTGAAATTCCCTCCACGGAGACAAAGTAAATGCATAATAATTGTTAAAGACTAGCTCAGACATATATCACAAGCGTCTCAAATTCCGTCGACTTTGTTTACTACCTACAGATCCTTGCCTCGAGCGACCAGGCAAAGAAACTGAACACGGCCTATTATCATGAAGTTCACAGCGGCATTGTGTGCAGAACTCAAAACAGCAACTCAGCCTGCTGCAGCGACCGCGCTTTGTACTGTTATCCACATGTGAGGGGTATGTACAGCGTGGACACGGCTCCAACTTCTCGCCATTCTCAAGTTTTCTTCCTTCCTGCAATTAAAACAAAAGAACCATAATTGTCAACGCCAAAGGAGTTTTAATAATTTTTTTTTTTTAAAAAAAAAAGGAAAAGGAAAAATTTTGATCAAAAAGTAAGTAGAATCACTAACATACATTCTTCTACAACACTTATATACCAGCACTCTTCTTTAGTAAGTGTGAGCTGCTTCCAAAATAAGTATAATGTTTATTAATTGTTATGTTTGCCTAGACGTTATCAATCATTCTTTCTTTCTGAAAACACAAACTTTATGTGCTACCACCTCAAATGAAAATTCATCATCACTCCTTGGCATTTCATGTAAGAAACAGATTCTCTTTTACTTTTCATTTCATCTAGAACTTTGCTTGTTTTTGATCTTACTTCCAGTTCAATATTATTTAACTCTTGCTATGAATTTGGAAATTTTGTCTGAGTAAGTTATCACATCGGCACCCGAGATGTCTCTCTCGACATGGTCATACTAAAATCATTGTAGACTCTAGGCCTATTCTTGGCCCAAGTTGACATTTGGCACACTTATGCCAGACATATGGGGCTATCTTGATACTAATTTCGAGGAAATCAAATGGGCACTTTGAGATATCACCGATTCAAAATTTTCCCGGAAAATATTTCATTTTTAAATAAATGTTCCTCACATATCTTGTAACCTATTCTTTCCTCTTCAAAATGGTATATTATTTTTCTCTAGCTCAATATTTACGTGAGATATGACCAATTGAAGCTAACAAGGTTCTACAAAAAACATAAAAATTTGTCCATTTTTTACCACTCTGTACTCAAACTACAGAGGGGGGAAAAGAGCTAAAATTTGGTGCATGATCATATCTCGTAGGGTCTACATGTACACCAAGTTTCATCAAATTCTGAGACTTTTTTTTTTTTTTTTAATTTGGTTGATTCCACGTGGAATGGCTCAGTGATATCTCAAGAACCCATACATCAATCTTGATCGAACTCCTTTTGTGGTGCCTAGGGACAAATATCTCCGATGGGTGAAAAAACTAGGGTTTCTGGGAAGAGTTATTAGCATTCCAGATAAAAACACCAAACTGATCACTATAGAATCATACCTTAACAAGCATGCACTAACTCCACACACACAATACAATTACTAGGTGTTTTTTAAGTTGTTCAAAAGTAAAATTAAATTACTGAATTAAAATCCCTTTACACTAGCAGACAGATGATTAAAGAGTGGATGATTATGAAAGAATTGGTGCAATAACAGGGTGTCTACTAAAATTCCAAAACGAAATTTCATGACTTTTTCGTGATCTTTCCTTTCCCAAACCATAAAATTTAGTCACATTCTCACGAGCGAATTCGGGCCGAATTTTCATGCATGCGATAAAAGCGTGCTTTGCTTGCGATTTGGTAGCATCTAAAGCCGACCACAGTGATTTTTGGTGGTGAGTTTCGACGTTTTATAGAACAAAATATTCCAGTCTATACTTATATATATCGTGACCCAAAAGCTAAATTTCGTGATTTTTTCATGACTTTCGTGACCGATAGACACCCTGAATAAGAAATCCACACCACGTTATTGTCCATTACAAACTCACGTGAGCGTTCTACCCTGAGCCATCGTGTAGAATTGTTCAGGAATGGACAGTTAAAACTGTAGTTCTCAACGCGGGCGTTAATACGGAGTGTCCTCATTTCCAAAGAGGGCGCTGGAACATAAAGGGATGATAGACTATTTAGTGGGTTTTGAGACTTCATGACGTGTTAGAGTTTTTTTCTTATTATCAAACGAAAACCGTTATGCATTTTACAACTTATGCAATTTTTTTTTTTTTTTTTTTTTTTTAACAAATAATAATAGGTAGATTATAATACGCATTTATATCACTGTTTGGTCAAAGATACGCTCGTTGGTCCTTTTCTGTTAGAAAGTGAGGAGGGATAAGGGAAAATATGGCTGTTGTAAGACAGAAATAAAATTAATAAAATATCTTTATGTATGTATTCTTCAAGGCTGATTTTAAGAATTGAAGCTTTTTTGTGTTTCTTAGACTGCTTCGTCCAAGTGTTATGTTCAGCCATGTTTATAGGTGGATTGTGTTAAGATGACGGGAAGCGTTCAGGACAATTGCATTCATTCAAGGGGGCGCTAGGCCCGAAAAGATTGAGAACCACTGATTTAAACTATATCCTTTAAAAAATCAGGTATCCTGATTAATTCCAGGTTTTCTAGGTCAGAAGAATAATTTATATTTCTAATATCCGATTTTTACTTTTGTATTCTATTATCCTCCAATCATCTTCTTGGTCTCCCTACAAATCTATTTTCTATAGGCTTTTCAACTTCAATTTTATTCTCCTTGTGTTTATTTCACAGGAGGAAACATGTGTTCCCCATCCTAGATGTATCAAGCGTATGATGTTTGAGACCCATAACTAGTGTGAAGTTCAATATTGTATCAAATATCCTCAATCCATTCGTTTTTTTTTTTTATTACATTATCTTTCTCTATAATTTAGCGATATGAGATTATATTACGATTTTTTTTAAATATTTATGTTTATCACACTCTCAGTGAACTACTAGTTTATAAAAGACCATTAAAAAAAAATGACCTGAATGGAACGTCTTGTATTCAACATAGGGGTAATTCTTACCTGTACGAAAAGCTGAAATCGTGCTTTCGTTGGGCTTGTAGTAGGCTGAGGCGGACGTACGCTTTCACTTGCACCTTCGTTGCAGTGATAGTTGTTAACTAAAAACAATGTATTTCTACGACGAAGTATAGGCCTCTCTTCGGAATTTTTGCTACTAATGACCTCCTATAAAACAAAAATAATAATAATAAAAAAAAACTTCATCAAGTGAAGATAAAGAAAACTAACGACCATGAGAAAAAAAAAAGCTAACATATGTCTCATGTGTGTATACTTTAACGAATACTTAGATTTACCATCAATTAGATTATTATTACTAGGAATGAAAGTGCAGTTGTGTATGGGTCAAATGTTCTAATTGAAGGATACTCAAATTAAAAAAAAAAAAAAAATTGAAATTTCTGGGTTTACGTTTCACGATTATGCCCTGTAGGAGACGAATGCTTTATGAAACTGAATTGCTATGAAATAATTGGTGGAATAAAAATGTGGAAGAATCCGGAGAAAACTCACGGACACGATGTTGTCCACCACAAAATCGCGTTACCCAGGGAACTGAACCACAGATTGGTCGCACCAGAGGTAAGCGCTCTAGCACTGGAGCGACCGTGGCTCCCGGTACTGTTATGTGTCTTGCTCACTACACTTAAATATGGATTGATATAATGTAATGTAACGGGCGTACGCAGAATACATTTTGGAAATCAAACTTCGTCTATACACCTCCCTGCCAGAAGAATTCGAACAAATTCACGACTACAGGAATCCTTCAAGAAGGAACCGCTCCGTCTTATGTTTTCAATAAGTATGACTGAGAAGTATTTTACTTAAGGAAGCTCTAGGATGCATATTGAATATTAGAAGAGAATAGATTTCTCAGCTTGCCCTGCATCCTAGAAATAACGATATCATAATAGGCTGTTTCAAAATGTCACTGGCCTCTTTCTGAACGTATCTTCTTGCAAAACGCTACCAACTAAGACATGATAATGCGTTCTTTCCTTCCCCAAAAACTCATGCTTAAAAATAAGAAACATTTGTAAAGGGAAAAGTAAGTTAAATCCATCCTTCCAAAATATGTTGATTAAAGATATAGAAACTGCACAACATAAAAAGGAGTTACCAGACAGTAGTGTTTCACATGTTATTTTTTTCTTTCTTTTCTCATAGAATTGTGGGATGATTTTGTCAATAATGTTAGATTATGAAATCTGTTGTATTAATCAGTAATAGACATGAGGAGCAGTTTAAGTTGGAATCCGAACCATAATGCGTCCAAATTTTTCAAGGCTCTCTCCATTGGATTAGAATATATATTTTTTGGCATTACCGGCATCTATGGTCTTTTAAGCCTGTCACGACTGAGGAATGATGTCCTTCGGCGATCATACTACTTGGGGAAGTGGGGAAGTAAGAAGCGGCTTGGAAGCTTAATGTTAGGTACCCTCCAAGTATTTGCCTGGTGTGAATGAGGAAAACCGAAGAAAAACTTCACTCAGGATGGCTGATCTGAAAAAGATTTTACTTCTTCTCGACCGAGTGTCTTTACCGGGAATCGAACCCGGGACCCCACGTATAAAACGCGCGCATACTAGCCGCTAAACCAACAGAGAGGGCAAAAAAGTGAAATGCAACACACAAACACACACATACAAAAGATGCATCTTCTACCCTTTTATTAACATATTTTGAAAGTATGTATTCAACTTATTTATTTTCTCTTTACCGCACAAAGGTTTCTTGTTTAAGTACGTTATCTTACAAAAGGAAAAAAACTCCTCACCATGTCTCAGTTGGCGGAAAAGGGTGCATTGAGAAAGAGGTCTTGAAACTGTCTGTCATGATATCTCCAGGAAAAGTATGAAATAGTTTTCTTGTTCTAAACATGATTGAGAAAAATAGACGTAATACGTAGAGTGTTACTTTACTTCGATCCAAATTCCTTCTGAAGTGAATACCCTATGTAAGTTTGATCACATGTTCGTGTTTCTTCAATTTAATGAATCAAGAAGGTAAACGTTTCCATCTTATGTAATGTATCAAGAATTCATTCATTTCATTTTTTTTTTTTTTTTTTTTTTTTAAAGTTATAAGCAACTACGTAATGTGACGGATTGTGCAGCTCTATTTTTTTTCAATCATGCTGATGAAGTCGACAATGTTTTGACGAAACAGTTGGTATATTTCTACATTTTTGTTAGGACGTTTGTACTAAAAAACACTGTTTTAAAATTATTTTTTAACTACATAACGTGCATCCCATAGTACCTTCAAGCCTTATTGACATAATATTATATGATTTGATGTGATCATTTGATTGGGACTTTCCACACCAATTTCTACATGTTCCTGAAGGCAGATAATGTGCATTAAATATCTAAAGTATTTCAAGAACTACTTGCTTTTTCTTTTTCAGATAGAAAAGGTTTTTACTTTCTTTTCACGCTCTCTTATTTCTTACAAATTTTATTTCTGCGATTGATCTGTGTATATTCTGTGAAACGTACTCTCACAAAAGTGTAACTTAGAAGAGAAAAACTGTAACAAACGACACCATATAATAGTTTAAGGAAAAAGGTTTTGTAAAAATATGGTATACTCTTAAGTGTAAAAAGCGACGAGTTATTTAGGTTTAAATGCAAATAAGTCAAGATCATTAAAAAAAAAAAATTAAGTATATTTTGTAGACAGTTACGTAAAATTATCTTTTGAGTTATAAATTTCTGAGTACGTTTTACAAAAGACACATACACCTAAGGAATCTCAATAATAAAATATGTAAGAAATAGAAATATGAAAAAGTAACAGCCTTTTCTGCGAGAACAAGAAAAACCAATAAGTTTTTCAAATACTGCGTATGTTTAAGAACATTCTCTCTCTTCAGAGAATATAGATAAGACTGAAAAATCGTGAAAAGTTCCTTACGTTTTATAAAAATGAACTCACCTTGCACCCGTTATGGGCTTCATTTAAGAGTTCATTGTAATTATATATTCTTTACGTTCTTTAAATTTGACCTGGCAACACTAACATCATCGAACCTTACAATAATGGCAGACATAAGAATTTTTTTTTTAAAGCCATTTCTTCATTTACCCTTTGCTTCTCATGCTTAACTCACTCACTCACTCTATGGCCTATAGAACCCAGAAGTTCAATGCCACATTCACAAAACTCCTCCATTGATTTCTACCTTTAGACAACTGGATTCATTTTCTATTTTGTATCTTTAATTTGTGCAATATCCATTTTAATACTATCTTCCCATTTGTGCCTAGGTCTTCCTATTGGTCTTTTTCCAATTGTATCCAGTTAAAATTCTGAAAGCGTTTCTACTTTCTTCCAGTCTAGCTACATGACCTGCCCACCTAAGCCTCCTACACTTAATGACCTAACAATGTTGGGTAAATGGTATAATTTTGGGGTTTTCTTATTATGATTAGGAATTAGATTTCTGGGCTGTCTTCACCTAAGGCCTTTTAACCCGTTACGTGCATGAGGGATGGCGTCCCTCGGCGAGCACTATTCGATGAAAGGAAAGGAAAGAAGCGTCCTGGAAGCATTATGTTAGGGGCCATCGCGACATTTGCATGGTGTGAATGAGGGAAACCCAGAAAAAAACCTCAATCAAGATGGCTGGCCTGAAAAAGCTGTTACATTTTTTCGACCGAATGTTCCCACCGGGAATCGAAGCCGGGACCGCTCGCACCAAATCTTCTCGTTATTTTTCAGTCATTCCCGTCCCTCTTAGGTTCGAATTTTCGCCTCTGGATTTTATTTTCAAATCTTTCAGCCTGTGTTCTTCCCTCAAAGTAAGCGACCATGTCTTGCAACCGTACAACAGGCATAATTATAATTTTAAATTCAACAGCATTCGCGAAAGATTTTGGACTGAATAATAACATGAATTCCCTGCTTTCAATCGATAAACAATTTCTTCGTGGATATGGTTTCGATTTGTTAATGTTGATCGTAGATATCTGAAAGTATTCACTTTGTCAAAAATATTGTTTGTTATTTTAGCATATCCACAATTTGCAATATTACGGTCACAGCGAATTTTCATGTATTTAGTTTTCTCTGCATTTAATTCTAAATCCATTTCTGCAAGTGTTTAATAAAACCTCTACATATCTTTCTATTGTCCTCATACCATCCCCTATCAGACTGACATCACCAGCATAAACCTTAACCTGATGAGTGCCATTCAACTCTAGGCTCTGGTTGCTATCTTTGATTTTCCTTACAGTGATTCTAGGACAAACTGAATGATAATTGAGACAACTTATCTCCTTGTTTCAGGCCATGTCGACGTGAAAGCTCATGAACTATTTTCCTATTCGGACTATACTTTGGGATTTACTCAAATACATCTTAATCTAGCTAGCTTTTTCGGTATTCCAAATTCGGTAAGAATGTTCAATGTTTCCATCCTAGCAGTCGTACCCTTTCTGAAATCAATAATTGATCTATCGAAGTATTGTATTCTCATTTCTTTTCAGGAATTTGAAGAATGGTAAATTTTCTGGTCGATAGTTGATCGATTTTGCCTAAATCCGCACTGATAATCTCCAATAATTTCATCTGCGTATAGAGTCAATCTTGCTAATAGAATGTTTGAAAGGATTTTAACAAAAGAGAGAGGCCTCGATAATTATTACAATAGTTTTGTCGCCTCTCTTGTTAATTAGGACAATGATTGATTCTTTCCTCTCTTGTGCGAATTCTTCCTTATTCCAGATGAGCATGAGTTTGTGCACCTCGTTCCATGACTTTTCTCCTCCAGCTCCAATTAATTTCGTCTACACCCGGAGATTTGTGTTTCTTTACAGCAATTTCTATTTCTGTTTGGTTAGGCTCTGGAATGTACGGTTCTGTTGTATGCATTGCAGTTTCTCCACGTACATTATTTTTCGGCTGTGTTGAGCAAACTGTCAACGAAAATTTTCCATCTATTCAAAATATTATCTGTATCCATGAGAAGTGTACCTTCCGCTTTTTTAAATTGAGGTTGATAGCCTAACTTTAAAAATGTTGATGCCATTACACATGTCCCGAATAGTTTTGCTTTTAGTACTATCTTCAAGTTCAATAATTTCTTTGATCTATAAGTTTTTGAAGTTTACCGCCAGATGTCCGGAATTTTGTGTAGTTTTATCGTTCGGATTTTGTAGCCAACGTATTTTCGTCTGCTTTCTCTTCTAGTTTAGTACATTCCTTTTCGAACCGTGGTTTGTTCCTATATTTTTTCGCGTGCTTTTATTAACTGGTATTCTTAATTTTAACTCAAGTATCCTCAACACAAGTACATTTCGAACTTTCTAAAAACCGATGATCTATTTGACAATTCAAATTTCGTACTCCCCATTCGCTTGATCCTCTAATTTCTTTAAACTAAACCTCTCCATTTTCAGATACGGAAAACTTTCTTTTCTCAACGATAATCTCTCATAAAAATCATTGCTACCAGGTAAATCATTGCTCTCATAAAAATCAGTGCAGGTCAGCTCTTCTCAACAAACGAAGATCAATTATGGTAGACTGCTTCTACTAAAACGTGATCAATTTGATTGTTTTTCCATCTGGTGAAGTACAAATATATTTATGAATATCTGATGAGGAAATACTCTTGACGATAAGGTATTTGGATATTGCGCAGTTCACAAATCTAATGCCGCTGTCATTAATTTCCTTATGCAGATTTTCATTCCCTATAACTGGTTTGAAAATATTCTCTCACGTCCTACCTTTGCACTGAAAATCCCTAATAGAATTTCCATATGGTATCGCGGGAGCTGATCAAATTCCCGTTCTACTTCTTCGTAAAAACTGTCGTTTATATCATCATCCTTATTTTCTGTTGGACATGCACATTCAGGACAATAATATCACACCACTGGCCCTTAACAGTAATACAAGAAAGTATATCATTAACAAATTCAATCCCTTAAATTGCTGATATTATTAGTTTGTGAACGAAAAACTCTGTTCATAGCTGGTGATTTTTATTTTCTTCTCCATTAAAAAAAAAAAAAAAAATCCGGTCTACAGTGCTCTCTATCCCATCTAACTTTCTGAACTCCTGTCAGGTTCATTCTACATTTCTCTACCTCACTTATTACGGTTTTTAATGTGCCTGTCCTATAAAGACATCTTATATTCCATGTTTCATATCTCATCTCCATTTAACTTTGCTGAGGCTGTGCCCTGTTCCTCGGCTTCTGTAAAATTTCTTAAGTTTACTTTTTACAGGAAATGTTTGTTAGCCTCATGGAAAACTTCCAAGCTGAAGAACCACCCCTTATCATTTATTCGCGACTGCTTATTCAACATATTAGCAGCTAAACTCTATATCCGAATACCTTTCCCTTCATCCGCAACCTATAATAATATTATAAAGAACTATAAACTCCATCTTCAAAATTAGCCAGCAGATTAGCTCTGTGTGAAAGCTGAAAATCCACTAAAATTCAAAACAAAATATTTCAGGCTTTTTACAAAAGATTTAAGAAAATTATTATTATTAAATACATACCCATAGCTGATTCTCCTTATTGGAACATATCTCTTGCACATACTTGAGACGCCTTTCATTAGCTTTACTGTCCATTTGGCACATGCGATTCCATGTTTTGCTAACGAGACATACTCTCCGTAAATCTTCAGCATCTAAATAACTTAAAATACACGATGCAACTGGCAAGAAATTGTTTTGCTCAATTAGGTACCACATAAAGTCAACATACTCGCGGCCTTCTAAGGAACGACGTAGAGGTGTGCTATGGGATATAGTCTTTCGTTGACAACTCGAGGACACTGGAGTGTAAAGAGTAGTCTTTTGATCGTTAGCCAACTTCGGTTCATTGATTGCTGGGCTAAACACTTTATCATTTATAAAAGAATGATCATGGCTAGTAAAGTGTAAGTCACTTAGAGAACTACTACAGGATGCACTGTTGAAAGAAAACCCACTTGTAGTAGCTTCATCTAAAGACTTTGTTCGTCTATTCTTCAGAATATGTTTAGGTTTATATAACTGACTAACCGATTCACTTCTAAAAATAAGTTTACTGCTACGCGAAATCTGTCGCGATTCTGAATTCTTTTGACATCGCAAAGTTTCTAAACTATCATCACTTGCTGAAATGCCTGAAAGATCAAGCAGCTTTCTTGATTTCTCGATAGCCCGCTTTCGTGCTGGACAAACTACACTATTCTTAATACCAGTCTTTTGTTTCAATTCAGCCACGGAATGATCATCTGTTGAACATTCTATTGGGAAATTAGGTGTGCACAGTGGATCTTCTTTAGCTTCTTCAGTTTTGACAGCACGTTTCAAAGAAGGGTAAGACAGCGCCCCACATGAGCAAGTCGAACTTACGACTCCGACTTTTCTACTTGAAGACAACCTAGCAGATTCTGGAGAAGTTGTTAAGTATCCGCTATCGTCTCCTACAATTTCTGTCTTCCAACGAAACGAACAAGACGTTTCCATATGCGGCCGCTTTGGAGTCTCTCTGTGGATGGTGCATTTTGTTGGAGAATTATCCGATGCTTTCGAAGCCATCTGCAAAAAGGCAAAAGATTTACTTTATATTTTTAACCATACTACAACAACTATCAAAACATAACAAGATTTATATAACAAATACTTAGTTTCTTCCGGTTAACTTGACCACCTGTTTAATTTAGCCTGTTTTTGAACCCAAATTTCACCATAAGACATACATAACTTATTACTCTAAGTTGGTCATTTATCTATCTATCTTGCAACTTAGCTGCACTAGAGCAACGTTATTTTTGTGCTGTTAATATTGAATTCTGTATGCTGGATACCTAACTAAGTTCCTGCAATCCTTGCAGAACACTTTTTACTATTTTGGAGGATAAATAAACCCAAACGTAAAAAAGGAAAGCTTGTGTATTAAAAGCAACTTCTCAAAAATAAGAGGCAAATGTACGAACATATACTCCCCCATTCATATTCTTTTTGCATTGCAAGACATCAGTTCAGAAAAGTCAAGGTGTATTTATTGAACTGTGTGTGATGAATTCGATGTTATATTGTCAAAACTGTTACACAAGTGTTATTAATA
Source organism: Thermobia domestica (assembly GCF_964235325.1). Taxonomy (NCBI): domain Eukaryota; kingdom Metazoa; phylum Arthropoda; class Insecta; order Zygentoma; family Lepismatidae; genus Thermobia; species Thermobia domestica. Next base: position 258,348,267 of record NC_137457.1, on the reverse strand, counting down.
TATTCAGTGTTTTGGTAAGTTTTGCTTCATTATTACATGATAAATAGAAGTCAAAGATGATTTAAAAGACCTCAATGTCTCTGATATTAGTTGTTGAGAGGTACTGCGTGCCTTGTCTTGTTCCCCCTTTTACAATATGGTAAACAGGGGTGCCCACAAGGGGGGCTATGACGCAAACTGCGTCATTGAAATATTTGGG